>NW_028324175.1:452747-603663 GCF_054372755.1 Phalangium opilio
CAGTAGTGTAGGCGCGTTGGAAGCGGCATAATATCCTCAAATTTGTTCACTAGTGCCAGGATCTACTATCAATGCCAGAACCCTTCACTTCTAGTCTCATCTCACTTCTGGTTTTATTAATAAAAGAAATTCTGCGATATACTTATTCGCGAAATAATTACTCGCGTCGTAGGATCCTTCCTTACGGTTTTGTTAGTTTTATATACCATAAACATACACATATGAAGAGCTAAGTTCAGAACTCTTAAGGACTGGTATGGACAATGAAATTCTTATCCTCCGTAATAAAAGATACGAAATTTACATCCTTCCTCATTGCGAGGTTGGCAACTCCATAACTGGTAAATATTTGGGGTTGGCATTCCGTACATTTTGTGCGGTGTGAGGTGTACGGGAAATACGAGGATAGTATCCCCCGCGAATTCTTTCAATTTGAATTGATGAACCTTCTTATTTATGATACATGAATAGATTGGTGAAATAAGTTTTGCGTGATGAAAATCACGCTCACATTTCTGTGATGGGTACCTTTAGTAAATAGGGAACCGATCTGTCCTTTGTTTTCGGTCATTAGATCGTCGATTACCAGGAGGCAGGGATTACTATCGTTATATTCGGTTAAATCCGGTAATCCCTCCTTGAAAATAACTTCACGTTTCAATTTATCAAAAAACGGCTGCCATTCGGCGTAATACCAATGAATCTCACTAAATTTTAGGCAAGAACATCACATCCCTATACTCAATTAGTTTGAGAACTAGTTGAGTCTTCCCGGGCCCGGATGGACCCCGCCAAGATGGCGTTAAATGTATGGTAGAATGGATACATGACCAAACCTCTCTACTGTTAGCGAATAAATGACCGAAGACAAAACGGATATTCGTTTATACAAACGCTCGATTTTATAGCGGTTTTTGATAACCTAAACCATCGTTTTTAAGTAGATAGTTTAATTTTATGTCCGAAGAAGTGTTCATTTACCTTTGAAAAACTCCATCAAAATCGATCATTTGCCAAATGAATTTCCCATAGGATTAACATTACTTGTGAAGATGTTCTCATCTGAAATCGATCGTTTAGGTTTTAAAAACTTGAATAAAAACGGTCGTCTAGAAAAATTTGTAATCGACATAATTTGCAGAAGAAAAAATGGCTGCAAACGATCGGTTTTGAAGTGGTATTTTCAAAACTTTATTTCACAAACCCGCAGTACCCTTATATAAAAAAGTTTGATAATGATTTATTAGGGTGTGACATCTTCAGATTTTAATAGTAATTTCTTCGAAATACTGACAATATGAGAAAACATATATTTACAGAATTGCTCATCGAGAAATGTGTCCGAGCGTTGCCTACGTTAATCAAGGCCTGTGCGCGGCGCCGATTTTTATTTTTAATTTGGCAATTTAAGTTGCCAAATTCTCGACCTGAGGCGCTTTTAGCTGGACCTAAATAATTTGAAATGTTCATTTTCTCGCGCGTTTCGGTCCAGCTATCCATGAAATCTCGCGCTAAAATAGGGAGAAAATTAGAAGTCGCGTTTCTTAAAAGCCACCGCGCCCAGACCTTGATTAACGTAGGCAACGGTCCGAGTCAATGGTGGGTGTAACCCCCGAATACCCTAATTTACCAGTGGCGGATGTAAAGTTCATTTCTACGCGGGTATTCCAGTCGTACATTATACAGTCGTGTTTTATTTGGGAGGGATTGTCGGTTTCATGGTATATTATCGATTGGGCGTGTTATCAAAACAGCACTGTCCAAAACGGCTTTTTCATAAACGCGTTTTCCATTATAGCCATTTCTCGTTTTAGCGCATTTTGATTACAGCGTTTATATCTTGAGCGTACGAAAGTACGCCTTTTCCAAAATATTGTTGTTTATCTTTATTAACTTCCCAAAATAATATGCCTTTTCCAAAAAATTACATTTTATATTTACTTCCGATATAACATTACTCCTTTTTGCATAATATTGTTCTTTGTCCTATATACTTAATATAATAGATATTTCCCTCCCTATCAATCACAGTTTGGGCGGAAACAGCAACCGCTGTTTTGGGAAATATCGCTGTATTGAGAAACGCGGAAACAGCAATCGCGGTTTTGCTTCCACGCGGTTTTGGAAACCGCTCTTTTAGGAACCGCTTTATTCCAAAACGCTCTTTTGAAAACCGCTCAACTACCCGTGAACCGGTTTCACACCCATAGCACGCCTTTGAGATTGCTTCCGTTAACTGCTCTAGTATGAATTTCTGTATTTTCTCGTGGACTCGCTTGGCCTAACCCAAGAACGCGGTAACCTCGTCGTATTTATCCAATAAAGCAAGCCAGAGAGGTTTTGAGATGGCAAAACCGACCTTCGTAGGATAGTGTTTACCGTAGTTCACACTGCTACCCAATCGTATTTCTCGGATGTTAATGATTCTGGTATCTTGAAATTCGGTGAAGTCAACTCGTTTCGTTTGTGACCCCTTGAAAAACCAGGCCGATGAAAAGACTGTTTCGCCGTCGAAGAACTTTGAAATTTCCCCACGCTCCTGGTAAAGTTCACCGATTTCATGTTCGGTCAAAGTAATAAAGGGGACTCCATTCAGACAGCTCAACTGAATTTTACAGTCCGGAGTCACACTAATTCCTTTAAGTGTAGAAATTGGAAATATCTTGGCGGTGTGCCTGCATAGAAATTCCGAGTTAAAACAATTCAAAGGTTAAACTTTTATTAAATACATAACGTATACGTACATTTTTAATTCTTTACAAGTCCAGAGAATGAATTCCAGTTTCCATGCCATGTCTTTTTATACCCCCGTTTGTTTACTTTACACCCAAAGGGGTCAATAACATTTTTCGCATTTCTGCAATTTTACAGAGCCCCATCGCTATATCTGAAAACCATTCTTCCACCCTTTACTGTATTAGTTCCATTTCAATAGATAAACTATCGATTTATAAATAATCTCGAGAAATAAACTTTTCACGCTACCGCTTGTGGATACACCAAATTCCCGGGAAAATTTTCGCTCTCTTGGGTTCCTCGTTCGAATTGGGGGTGATTTTATGTCGTTGGCTGATAAAATGCTATCGGTATTTGCGAAGAATTATCACGGCGTTGAAATTTTTGATTTTCCATATATAAAACCACGGTTTGGGGTTCGAGAGTATCGCCCTAAAAAGTCCACTGACACGCCGGTAGTCATTCTGGGCTCTCGGTAAACGGAGCTCAGAACCCCGTTATTTTGAACTCTCAATTTCATATTACTCACGTTGTTCTCGAACTACCTATCAGTAAGCCTCTAGCATTATAGGCAGTATAGGCAGTGTCATACTTATGGAACATATCTTATAAACTTATGCCAATACTAATATTATGTGCAGAGAAACCAACTTTCAAGGACACGCCTCCATGCTGTGCAATATTCCTCACGCCACGAGACACCACTAGAGGGAGCCTAAGCTCACTGCATGTGAGAAGCTAGCCAACTCTAGCGGTGTCTCTCTAGGCGTGAGGGTAATTATCCAGTATGGAGGCTCACCCCTGGTAGTTGGTTTTCCTGCATGTAATATGCGCATTCAGTACTATAATAAATAGCTTCTTTTAAAAAAATAGCAACATTTTAAATCTATTCTATGAGAGCGGTAGCTCTCTAAAATAAGACTTCATACTGCTCTTAATGTATAAGGAGGGTTTTTTTGTTTGGATGTAGTTTTTTTCTATTGTATTAACTGTTTTGAAAAATTTCCACAGAACTACAATTTGGGCCCTCAATATGTCGTTAAAATTTCAAAGAGATCCATTAATTAGTTTATTTTATAAAAAATAAAGTTGCTAAGGGTGGTTTTTATTTCCATAAAATTAATCAGCCCTTTTGACTAAAAACTGGAAATTTTCCATAGAAATAACATGGGATTTTTTCCGCAAACAGCCATTTTGTCCAAATACTTAAAGACATAACTATACAATTGTTAGACTTGAAAATGGTTTTAAATGAAAGGTACAACATTTTACTTGGCGCTAAGCTATTTTCATTAAGTATGATTAAGTCTAAGTGTGTTTAATTTAAAATTTTTAAAACCATTCCAATCTGCAATATTTTAGAAGGGATGAAGAGTCAGTTTATGATGTTAGCACGTTTAAAGCTATTTGGTTCAATTTTCGCGGTGCTTGATAAACAAGGGGACATTGCCTTGTGTGAGCTAACAAGTTGAGTTTCAAATTGCCTTTGGCACAGTAGCAAAAAAGGAGATTTGACAAGATTACCGACCGCTGGCAATTAAGCTAGATTAACAACCGCTGGTAATTAAGCTTGATTACCGACCGCTGATAATTAAGCTAGATTACCGACCGCTGGTAATTAAGCCAGATTACCGACCGCTGGCAATTAAGCCAGATTACCGACCGCTGATAATTAAGCCAGATTACCGACAGCTGGTAATTAAGCTAGATTACCGACCGCTGGCAATTAAGCCGGATTACCGACCTCTAACAATTAAGCTAGATTACCGACCTCTAACAATTAAGCTAGATTACCGGCCGCTGGTAATTAAACTAGATTACCTACCAACCGCTTGAAATTAGGCTAGATTACCAACTGCTGATAGTTAAGCTAGGTAACAATCTGCTGGTAATAAAGCTAGGTAACAATCTGCTGGTAATAGAGCTAGGTTACAGAATTCTGGTAATAGAGCTAGGTTACAGAATTCTGGTAATTATGCCAGGTAACCGACTGCTAGTAAATTAGCTAGGTTACCGACCGCTTAACAATGGTGAATTAAGTTACCAGCCGCCTACCAATGGTGAAATAAGTTACCAGCCGCCTACAAATGGTGAATTAAGTTACCAGCCGCCTACCAAAGGTGAATTAAGTTACTACCCGCCTACTAATGGTGAATTAAGTTACCAGCCGCCTACCATTCATGAATTAAGATACCAGCCAACTACCAATGGTGAATTAAGTTACCAGCCGCCTACCAATGGTGAATTAAGTTACCAGCCGCCTACCAATGGTGAACTAAGTTACCAGCCGCCTACCAATGGTGAATTTAGTTACCAGCCGCCTACCAATGGTGAATTAAGTTACCAGCCGCCTACCAATGGTGAATTAAGTTACCAGCCGCCTACCAATGGTGAATTTAGCTACCAGCCGCCTACCAATTATAAAATAAGCGGAGCAGGACAATTTGATCTCGCCGAATTGGTCTCGCCATTTTGGTCTCGCCGATTTGGTCGCGGGAATAATTGGTCTCACCGATTTGGTCTCGGTACTATTTGGTCTCGGGACTATTTGGTATCGTGATTATTTGGTCTCGGGACTATTTGGTATCGTGATTATTTGGTCTCGGGACTATTTGGTATCGTGATTATTTGGTCTCGGGACTATTTGGTTTCGTGATTATTTGGTCTCGGGACGGTTTGGTCTCGTGATTATTTGTTACCTAATTAGTTGCCTCCTTTTCCAAAGCAATGGTCCCAATAATTCGTCGCCACCTTTTCCAAAGCAATGGTCCCAATAATTCGTCGCCACCTTTTCCAAAATATTCTCCTATTAATTAGCTGCCACCTTTTCCAAAATATTCTGCTATTAATTAGCTACCACCTTTTCAAAAACATTCTCCTATTAATTAGTTGCCACCTTTTCCTAAATATTCTCCTATTAATTAATTAGCTGCCACCTTTTCCAAAATATTCTGCTATTAATGAGCTACCACCTTTTCCAAAACATTCTCCTACTAGTTAGCTACCACCTTTTCTAAAACATTCTCCTACTAATTAGTTGCCACCTTTTCCAAAATATTCTCCTAATAGTTAGCTGCCACCTTTTCCAAAATATTCTCCAATTAATTAGCTGCCACATTTTCCTAAATATTCTCCTACTAATTAGCTGCCACCTTTTCCAAAATATTCTGCTATTAATTAGCTGCCACCTTTTCCAAAACATTCTCCTACTAATTAGCTACCACCTTTTCCAAAACATTCTCCTACTAATTAGCTACCACATTTTCCAAAACATTCTCCTACTAATTAGCTACCACCTTTTCCAAAATATTCTCCAATTAATTAGCTGCCACCTTTTCCTAAATATTATCCTATTAATTAGCTGCCACCTTTTCCAAAATATTCTCCAATCAATTAGCTGTCACCTTTTCCAAAACATTCTATTAATTATCTGCCACCTTTTCCAAAACATTCTCCTACTAATTAGCTACCACCTTTTCCAAAACATTCTGCTACTAATTAGCTGCCACCTTTTCCAAAATATGCTCCTAATAGTTAGCTGCCACCTTTTCCAAAATATTCTCCAATGAATTAGCTGCTACCTTTTCCTAAATATTCTCCTATTAATTAGCTGCCACCTTTTCCAAAATATTCTGCTATTAACTAGCTGCCAACTTTTCCAAAATATTCTCCTATTAAATAGCTGCCACCTTTTCCAAAACTTTCTCCTACTAATTAGCTCCCACCGTTTCCAAAATATTCTTCTAATAGTTAGCTCCCACCTTTTCCAAAATATTCTCCAATTAACTAGCTGCCACCTTTTCCAAAATATTCTCCATTTAATTAGCTGCCACCTTTTCCAAAATATTCTATCAATTATCTGACAAATTTTCCAAAATATTTCTATTATAGCTAATAAATTGTTCGTGGTAAGAGGCGGGCTTTTAATACTCATATAAATAATCTTCTTACCCCCAAACAATGTTGGGTTGGGTTAGGTCCCGAGACCCATTTGTCCCGAGACCCAATTGTCCCGAGACCCAATTGACCCGAGACCCAATTGTCCCGAGACCCAATTGTCCCGAGACCCAATTGTCCCGAGACCCATTTGTCCCGAGACCCATTTGTCCCGAAACCCAATTGTCCCGAGACCAATTTGTCCCGAGACCCAATTGTCCCGAGACCCATTTGTCCCGAGACCCATTTGTCCCGAGACCAAAACGGCGAGACCAAAACGGCGAGACCAAATCGGCGAGACCATAACGGCGAGACCAAATTGTCGCGTACCGTAAATTAAGTTACCACCCGCCTACTAATGGTAAATTAAGTTACCACCCGCCTACCAATGGTAAATTAGGTTACCAGCCGCCTACCAATGGTGAATTAAGTTACCAGCCGCCTACCAATGGTGAATTAAGTTACCAGCCGCCTACCAATGGTGAATTAAGTTACCAGCCGCCTACCAATGGAAAGCAATTTGAGTTTGACTGGGCGTTCATTGTTAAGTCAAGCAGTCAGGACTGACAGTTTTATATTAGATTTTATTGGTTAGTTCAAAACGCGTTAACTAACTGTCTTAGGCGCGTTCCCATTATCCAACTTAAGTCAGCTGACTTGTCCGCCAGACTAGTCAGACTGGCTGGTCAGGTCGGTCTCAAATCAGGTCACCCGTTCACACTTCCTGACTTGTCAGGTTGATTTTTTTTGCTTACTCAGTACGCTTCGGAATGTTTATAATGAAGTGAGCTGAACTGAACTCTGTTTTTATGGACTATAGTGAGCAGTCATCTGCTATTTTGATATGCAAACATTATTCTACTGTAAGGAGGGAACTATTTGAAATGGATTCTGATATCCACCATAAACGCAAAAAAGCCATAGCATTAGTGGGAATTATCGCAATGGCGAATTTGGAACAAACAAAAAAGAATGCGAAGAAACGGAAGGTCTGGGTGAAACCGTGGATAAAGCGACGAAATGAGAAGGGTGCTTATCACAATTTAGTGAAAGAGCTACGTCTTGAAGATTCCCTAGACTATAGGGGTTATCTTCGAATGTCCCATGAAACCTTCACCTATATTCTGAACGCTATAAAAAGTAGGATTGAGAAAAGCGATACATTATTTAGGGACGCAATACCAGCAGACGAGAGATTAGCTGTAACCCTCCGATTTCTCGCTACAGGTACGTACTGATTTGCAACGATTCAAATATCATGGCAATAACCCTTACTAATGAATGTGTCATAATAGGCGAGTCAATGCGTTCCTTAAGGTACCAGTTCCGCTTGGGTCTCAGTACCATACATAGAACTATCTATGAGACGTGCGAAGCCATTTACGAAACATTATCCCCGAAGTATGTGTTACTAATAAATTACGTTGACTGAAAATTAATTATCTTTCATGGAATTTGACAGGCACATTATCTATCCTCAGTCAAGAGATGATTGGAAAAACGTAGCTGATGAATTCAAGGAAAAATGGCAATTTGACCATTGCATTGGAGCCCTCGATGGTAAACACATCAACGTTACAGCACCACCAAATTCAGGGTCCTTTTACTATAATTACAAGGGTACATTTAGTGTAGTGCTTCTGGCTCTTGTAGATGCTAACGCCAAAGTAGGGAAGACCTAATCGTGAATGTAAACTTCTAAAAATTAACTGGCTGTATTGTCATCTGTAGGGTATATTTGTGGAAGTTGGTACTAATGGTCGATGTCACGATAGCGCCACTTTCTCAAATTCTAAACTTTACCAAGCCGTTACCATTAATGAAGATCACCTACCAAGACCCGAACCTTTACCCGGCCGTCAAAAACCCGTGCCTTACGTCATTGTTGGGGATGAGGCATTTACTTTAAAAAAGAACGTTATGAGGCCTTTCTCCAAACACGAGCTGAACTTCCATAGGAGAGTCTTTAATTACAGGTTAATCACTACAACACTTTTTAAATCCTGGGACAAACACAGGGTCCATATTCCATGTTTTGTTATGTATTGTTTCTAAAATAGCGGGTAACTACACTCTCACAGAAAATAAAACTAAACTTTGATCATTATTCCTGCTAGTCTAAACGATATATTTCCTGAATTATCACATAAACAATAAACAATTAACAGCAATTATTTGATTTCTAGACTTTCAAGAGCAAGGAGGATATCAGAAAACTATTTTGGAATCCTTGCCAGTCGGTTTCGAATTTTGTTGGGCAGAATACAAGCTACGCCTGAGCATATTGAACAACTTGTGTTGTGCATATGCACACTGCATAACATTTTGAGAGACCAATCAATTTCTGAGGTTGATTGTGATCATAATGAGTTTGAAGATGAACGAAAGAAAATTAAACATAATGGGTCAAATCTAACTGCACTGGATCATCAAGGATCTCATGCGTCTAATGCTGCAAAAGCCGTTAGAAATGAATTCATGGAATATTTCTGTAACGAAGGTGCTTTTGATAAACAATGGACCAGATTATACGACTATTAATAAAATTATCACGTAAAAAATTATGAACGGTAGTTAGGAAACCAACATTTATTTATCCAACATAAAACTTTCATGTTTCTTTTCAAAAACCAGTTTCATTATTTCTAATTTCAATACATCTGCATCTTTTGGATTTAAAATCCTCATTTGCGTTGCCAGGAACGCTGCAAATATGTCATGCTCATCGTTTTCTACCTTGGGGGGTGATGACTTTAGACATTTCAGTGCTTCTTCCATAAATTCATTATGGAGTGGTCCATCATCTACCTTTCTTTTTCTTCGGAGAGTTTTCTGAATGAAAACGAGATTTACGAGCGTAGTTAGAACAAAGATAGGAATGAAATGAACTGCCGTCTCAAGTTTCACAAAGTTGCGCAACAGAATGGATCTACGGGGGTTCAACAGTAGCTTAAAAACCAAAGGACGTTAGCAGAGCTGTAAATAAGTATATTCTATTAGTGGGCAACAGAGGCCCCATGAGGGTGGGGAATTTTATTTTGCTTATAATTAGTTTCAATGCAAATTGGGTCCATAGGTCCGCGGCAAGGATGTGATTAATCAGGTTTCAGTTTGTGTGTAAGCTGGGAAGGAAAAGAGGTTTACTTGTTATGTCACGGAAGGGCTCTGGGGGTCAAGTCACCTCCGGAGGACACGGCGCAGTCGTCACCTATGGGAAGGCTCGCCAACTTGTGTCTAATTCCCTCCAACTTTGCCGCCTAGAAGCTTCCCTTAAAGTCGGTTTTCACTGGTCAAAAACTCCGCGGAATTGGATCTCTTTAGCGTTTTCTTCGAAGTAGTTTTCCGAGAATCTCGGCGTTTTTTGTCTGTTTTGCACGGAACCCGTTTTCTATTTTTCCGCGACGGGAGGACGGAAAGAAAAGTCGGCAGCCAATCAACGATGAAGACGTCATGGTCAGCTGATTGCTTTTTTTCTGACCACCTACCTGATTTATTTCGCGGCCATTACGCGACAGGTGTGGTAGCTGTGTTGGCTATGGCGAAAAAAATTAATTTAGAAAACTTTGTTAATGAAGTGCGTCTTTGTCAATATTTATTCGACAAATCAGATAAGTTCTACAAAGACACAAAAATGAAAGATAGTCGATGGAGGAATATAGGCTCGATGTTTAAAATCACTGGTACGATTTAAGCCTTGGTTATAGTATGTTGTCATTATTTAACTATAATCGCCGATATCTCATCGTATTTAGCGGATGAAGCACAGAAAAAATGGAAGTCTGTACGGGACAGATATTTGAAAGAAAAAAGGGTTTATGTCAAAAAGAAGAAGAGAGGATGTGGTCAAGATGAACTTGCATATCCAACTTGGTCCCTCTTCAAAACATTGGACAGTTTTCAGGCTCCGACAATCCAGCCTAGAATATAAGCTTTTTAAACTTCCGTTTAATAATTTATAAATTCTACTTCACTGGTTTCCCATGGTAACTATTCAATTGAAATAATTTTATGAATTTTTTTTATATATATATATAGATATATATATACATATTACATACATACAGCTATTAATATGCATAATAAACTTTAGGACTTTGAGTAATATTTGCAATGACAACAATGAACACACATATCAAGAAATGGACAAAACAGCTACGAATCTTTTTCTAAGCACCCAGAATTCTCCGTAAGTTTTCATAGATAAATTATGAACTGAAATGGTTAAAACGGTCAATGAAATTGAATATCAATGGCATTATCCACGTTATTCGGAACAGGACAATTTGGTCTCGCCGAATTGGTCTCGCCATTTCGGTCTCGTCGATTTGGTCGCGGGACTAATTGGTCTCACCGATTTGGTCTCGGGACTATTTGGTATCGTGATTATTTGGTCTCGGGTCTATTTGGTATCGGCACTATTTGGTCTCGGGACTGTTTGGTCTCGGGACTATTTGGTCTCGGGACTATTTGGTCTCGGGACTATTTGGTCTCGGGACTATTTGGTCTCGGGACTATTTGGTCTCGGGACTGTTTGGTCTCGGGGCTATTTGGTCTCGGGACTGTTTGGCCTCGGGACTGTTTGGCCTCGGGACTGTTTGGCCTTGGGACTGTTTGGTCTCGTGATTATTTGGTCACCTAATTAGTTGCCTTCTTTTCGAAAGCAATGGTCCCAATAATTCGTTGCCACTTTTTCCAAAACAATGGTTCTGATAATTCGTTGCCACCTTTTCCAAAATATTCTCCTATTAATTAGTTGCCACCTTTTCCAAAATATTCTCCTATTAATTAGTTGCCACCTTTTCCTAAATATTCTCCAATTAATTAGCTGCCACCTTTTCAAAACATTCTCCTACTAATTAGTTGCCACTTTTCCAAAACATTCTCCTACTAATTAGCTGCCACCTTTTCTAAAATATTCTCCTATTAATTAGCTGCCACCTTTTCCAATACATTCTCCTACTAATTATCTGCCACCTTTTCCAAAATATTCTCCTATTTATTAGCTGCCACCTTTTCCAAAATATTCTCCTACTAATTAGCTGCCACCTTTTCCAAAATATTCTCCTATTAATTAGCTGCCACCTTTTCCAAAACATTCTCCTATTAATTAGCTGCCACCTTTTCCAAAATATTCTCCTATTAATTAGCTGCCACCTTTTCCAAAATATTCTACTATTAATTAGCTGCCACCTTTTCCAAAATATTCTACTATTAATTAGCTGCCACCTTTTCCAAAATATTCTACTATTAATTAGCTGCCACCTTTTCCAAAACATTCTCCTACTAATAAGCTGCCACCTTTTCCAAAATATTCTCCTAATAGTTAGTTGCCGCCTATTCCAAAATATTCTCCAATTAATTAGCTGCCACCTTTTCCAAAATATTCTACTATTAATTAGCTGCCACCTTTTCCAAAATAATCTACTATTAATTAGCTGCCACCTTTTCCAAAACATTCTCCTACTAATAAGCTGCCACCTTTTCCAAAATATTCTCCTAATAGTTAGTTGCCGCCTATTCCAAAATATTCTCCAATTAATTAGCTGCCACCTTTTCCAAAATATTCTCCTATTAATTTCTGACACCTTTTCCAAATATTCCTATTATTGCTAATAAATTGTTCGTGATAAGAGGCGGGCTTTTATACTCATATAAATAATCTTCTTACCTCCAAACAAGGTTGGGTTGGATTAGGTCCCGAGACCCATTTGTCCCGAGACCCAATTATCTCGAGACCCATTTGTCCCGAGACCCATTTGTCCCATTCTCGAAAATTATCCTCAGAACTTACATGTTAAATCGTATTAAAATCTACAACTTTGTTTATAAATAATCGGTTATGGACCGATTTGTGGATAATGGATAGATAATGCCGAGCTCTAAATATAAATAGAGTGATAAAGAATGCATGGTATTTCTTGGGGAGGGGAGCTTTTAATTTATAGATTGGTGTATATAGAGCTGAGTCAAGCACTATGAAATTAAGGAAATACGTATTTTGTACTTTTTATCTTCAGTTTTAGAAGAATATTTCAAGGAACACACAATAGATAGAGAGTACATTGAAAGAAATGAAGAAAGTGATATTTACTACACGGGACTCCCAACCATAACAATAATAATGGGTACTTTTCAATTGCTATCTCAACAATTGCAACCAAGATTTACAGTAAAACTATCGTTGTTTCAAGAGTATCTAATCCTTCTCCTAAGACTTCGATTGGATTTGGATGTGCAAGATCTTGCATACAGATTTAACGTTTCCTCGTCTACTATATCCAAAGTCTTCGCTAAATGGCTTAATATTGCATATATCAGATTAAATCGTTTAATTAATTGGCCATCTAGAGACGAACTGTGTCTATCAATGCCCAATTGCTTTAAAGTGGCCTTTGGTAACAAAGTAGTTGTTATCATTGATTGCTTTGAGATTTTCATTGAAAGACCCTCGTCATTGGATGCAAGGGCAGAAACGTTTTCTCACTACACCATGAAATTTCTAATTGGGGTAACACCCCAAGGTTCTGTCTCGTTTATTTCAGACGCTTATGGAGGCCGCTTTTCTGATAAACATATTACTGAGGATTGCGATATTTAAAAGGAATTGGTACCGGGTGATGTAATTTTAGCCGATCGGGGATTTAATATTGCAGAATCTGTTGGGTTCTACTGCGCAGTGGTTGCTATACCTGCTTTTAGTAGAAGAAAGAAACAATTCAATCCAAATGATCTACACGAAACCCGAAAGATTGCTAATGTTCGCATTCATGTTTAAAGAGTAATAGGTCATACCCGAAAAAGTTTAGGATTCTCCAATCAACTATTCCAATTGATTATTTGTATAACGATGACCCAAATATGCCAACCAAATTAGATAAAATGTTTAGAGTGTGTTGTTGTTTAATTAATGTATGCAACTCTGTAGTCCCATTTGAATAAATCTCTGTAAATTAAATGGTAGTGGGAAAAAAATTTATCCTAAAAGTGACATTTTTTAAGCAAGCTTTATTTTCCTTTCATTTGGATTTTTGTTTGTTTTCTTTGCAGTCTCGACAATGCCAATATTTCGAACGTGGCGCTCTTTTTATTCGCAAGCAGTTATAATGAAACCGTTCTCGGGTGCAACTATTATCGTCACATGCAATCATTTTTCCTTCTTCTTCTTTACGGCAATAGCAGTAGATTGCTTTGGGAATGTTGTTGGGAGCTGTTGTAGGGGCTTGGGATCGGTTTTCGTTTTTTTTTTTTGAGAATATTGCTGAGAAAAGTCTTAGGAACGGTTTTATTGGCCTTGGGAATACTGTTAAGAGTGGTTTTAGTGGCCTTGAGAATATTGCTAGGAACCGTTTTATTGGGGTTAGGAATGGTTTTAGTGGCCTTCGGAATATTTAAATTTTGAGAAATACCTCGAATACCTTTACGAATAACATTTTTCGTGAAATATTGGTAAGCTATTTCAGGCAATATACATTTTTTAAAAAATTTTAACATTTATCAATTATACTTTTCTGTAGGTCTAAATCGGGTAGAATTCTTTCAATTTTGATATCCGTAGGGGCCTATATAACGAAATTACAGTATTGTTTATCACAGATGAGCATTTCAGTTTGCACTTGGTAATAGTAGGTGTGATTCGCGTCCAGGTTATAGGTCTTTGTTATTGCACAATATTTGAGACATGATGCTTTAGACTTTGCATACTCTTCAAATGCCTTATCTTTAGCCGTTTAGGGGTATTTTACTTCAAATACACCAATTCCACAACATCTGCATGAAATTATTCCATCGGGAGAAGCCCCCATGAAAGGGTATTCTGTACTTATAACCAAGCCTGACTTAGATATAGTTAAGTCCTCGTGATGCTTTTTGTTTATTTCTTGAAACTTTGCTATACAATCGCCTTCATGTCTAATTCCCCCATCGGTTGCAGGTGAAGTGAAAATCCTTCCCGGAATATTGAATTCAACAGACTAATTGAAGGATTCTCTATAGATGTTTTACAGATGGCTTTGATATTTGAAGCGGTAGTCCTACCAGCTTTTTGGGAAAACCACAATTTACAATTTGCCTGTTTCTGATTCAACCTTCTGAGCTTGTTCTTTGATTATTTTGTTTTGCTCTTTAAATTTTTCGCATTCTTTTAAAATTTCTTCATATGGTAAATTATCCATTCCATCTTTATCAAATTTTAGACTAGATAATGGCTTTGGCAGATCAATTGACTTAGGAACATATTTGTGACTAAAGGGACTATGAGTGACAAGATAACAGGTTTGGAATTTGATCTAGCAAGGCTTTCTAAATAATCTTGAAACTCCTCACCAGAAGCCTCTGGAACAATATCTTTCTTCCTGGGCTTGGAAATAGCACTCTCACCACCGTCGATTATCAGTGGATCCATTCTCTTTTTCTCTGTTTAGCTGAACTGAAGTTTATTTCACTGGCGTGTTTATAAGGTACTTGCTTAATATGTGGGGCCAGCCACTGGTTTATGCCTGAAGTGCATGATTGTGTTTTTAAAAGGGGTACTCCAGCATCAATAAGGAAATGCAGTGCACCAATGTGAGAGCATGACTCCCCCATTCCAGCCATGCAGTTGCAATGGGCTGTTATTATTTCTCCCGCATCTCTAGCTAAAATCCCGTTATATAAACAATCCTCATTTGCTTTTTGTGAGTGTTTTATAACCTGAATAACGAAAGAATATTAGTTTATAAATGGCATTGCTTGTAAGAAATTAAAGTTAGTAACTTCAAAATCATCCTTTCCCCACACAAGAACAAGATTTGTTTTGTTTGATTCTTTGTCTAGTTTCTTAACAAAGATTCCTTTAATATGGCGACTTGTTAAGAATGTATGAGATTCCATACTTTTATGGTTTTTAATTTGTTCTAATGTAACAGTTAGTTGTGTGCAGCAAATAGGTTGAAATGTCGGGAAACTCTACTTTGGGCCAGAGCGATACATCCGATTGTTAATTATCCATAACGTCGTCGTAAGGATCAAATCCAACAAATTTAAGGCATTTATGTTTATAAATTAATTTGAACTCTTCCTCCAAAGAGTCAAAATAACGCTTAAAAGGTCAAAATATTGGCGACGCGTTGTAGGGGAAGACCAACGAAGAGTAGAAAGTCGTACTTTCCTCGGTAGGTGTCGGAGTCTGGTTGGGATTCGGGAGAGAGAGCCCAGGATATTGTCGAGATACTTAATATCAATGGCGGAGTGGGGTTCCAGATTTGGCAACCAAACGCAAGAATAGGGCGAATGTAACTGTGGTAAAGTCGAGTAAGGAGTTCGGTTGAGATTCCCGGAAAATTTGCATTGTCAGTTGCTATTGAGCCTCGGGCACGACCACGGATTTTTTGAATATTGGAATGGAATTTTAGGTTGTACACCTAGGTCACGCATTCATTGACACGTTGTATATTTTGGCTGCAAAGAAAAAAAGGGGATGGAGAATTTTGTAAGGTTAGGACTAACGATTTGGTTTCATTAAACAATAGACCATTACAAGTAGACCAAACCTCACGCTTAAAGAGGTCTGATTGCAGGGTTTGTACATCAGTATATGATTCAATTACTCGGAATATTTTTAGGTCATCAGCAAATAAACAAAGAGGGGAGGTTAGGTCTTGGGGCAGAGTATTAATATAGATCAGGAAAAGTATAGGGTCTAGAACACTTCCCTGAGGAACGCCACTGGTAACCGGTAAAAAATCGCACAGTGAATCCCAAACACGGACTGCTTGAGTACGATCAAGAAGATACGATTTAAGCCACTGGAGAACATTATTTTTGACGCCGTAAGCTTGAAGTTTAGCAAGGAGTCTATGGTGGGGGACTGAATCAAACGCCATGACTTTATCCAGATAAATTTAATTGGACGATAATTTTTCGCGTCACATTTACTTCCCTTACCTTTATGTAAGGGGGTAATATGGGCAATGCGCCAGTCATTACGAAGGGACCCGGTATTTCCCGGTATTTAGGGAGGTTCAAAGAAGGTAATAGAGGGGAAGATAAAGGCTTGAAGCACCGTTTTTAAGTAGACGGTTGGTAATCCCATCAGGTCCTGAGGCAATTTTTATGTCTCATTTGTGTAATTTCGCACGGATTTAGTTAAGGGGTGACCTGAAATCGGGCATCGGAGCTGAAAGGCTATCTGGGAGATTATCTAGATAAGGATAAGAATTATTGAAATTTTTAACAAGTGTTTAATTGAGGCTGTTTGCGATGGCTAAGTTAGAATCTGTTTTTTGTCCGTTTGCAAGTTTAACATTTAGGCGTGAAGGTAGAGCACGAATGTTTTACCGAATAAAACGATAGAAGGCTCGCGGGTTAGTTTTTAAATGTTTCAGTTGTCGCTTGAAAGAGGCTGATTTAGCTTTAAGAAGAAGTTATTTCACTTTTTTAACTTGGGTATTGTAAAGAAGATGAAGGTGGTTATACTTTAGTTGGTTACCAGTTTTGTTGGCAGTTTGGAGTTGTTTCCATAGTTTTTCCTTTTTTTCGGATAGCTCATTTAGTCGAGGGAATTATCCAAGGACGTTGGTTTAGGTAAGCAGAGTGATCATATAGCGGAACAGCTTCTGACACACATTTGAATAGAGCGAATTTAAAATAAGGCCAGGCTTGTTCAATTGGCAGGTTTGTCAAGGGTGACAAATCTACCTAAGAAAGCATAAGATTTAGTTTGGTATAGTCTCCGCGGGAACAGTTAAAGTCATAGATAAACTTTGGTTTGGGGGGTGGCATTCCTGGCAGAGGAAACTCAACTTTGACGGTTAAATGATCATGACTTCCTCCCACTGGAGGTAGGTCTGTGACAAGAGGGTTGACGTTGGCTTTAGTCAAAACTAGGTCCAGGATACTTTATCCTAAAATACGTCGTTGACTGTATCGAGTAGGGAAGTTGACATGCTGGGTTAAAGCTGAGGCGCATATAGTATCTATTAAGGCAGCATGGGATTCAGATGAACCAGGTTCAGGTGACAAAACTGACAATGTTTCTCAACATATGGCAGGCAGGTTAAAGTCTCCAGTAATTATAATTTATGAGCTGCGATTACGGACCGACTGTATGTCTGTAAGTAACCAGTGGGTTGCATCCAGAGAGGTATTGGGAGGGCGGTAGACACAACCTAAAGTGATATATGTTGGTGAGCATAGTAGTTTAAATTCACCCCAAAGTGATTCAGGATGGAGTGGTTGAAAATCTAACTTGTGATGGATAAAGTCTTGAAAACGGTAAATTATAACACCCCCCCCCCGGTTTTAAGCGGTCTATCTTGACGGAGTAAGACGTAGCCTGGAAGATTGTAAATAGAGGCAGGTGTTGCCCAAGTTTCCGTATTACAGATGCAGTCAGCTTGCCATTTAGAAGAGAGGGAGCAAAGTTTTTTTCGCTTACCATAAAGACACTGGGCTTTAAAATAGATGATTGTTAAATTTGAGTTTAGAAGTGACGTAGTAGCTTGGGACGAGATTGGGTGAGCAGTTAGTTTTTTGTACTGAGAAAGCTGTGAGCATCCTTGGTGGCACGGTATTGGGATAGAAGAGATGAGCATATGAAGTTTGCGATAAAGGATACTGCTGTGATTGTGATTGGGGACTGCTTCTTGGAGGTTCTTCACAGATAATTTTGCCCTGGCGGTCCAACCTCACCCTGGTGGCGGCGGTGACGAAGTTCAGAGACAAGTCGCCTACGAGCCTCACGTTGTTCGACCGTTCGGTCGGGGGCGATTGGGTACTGAAATTCGTGAAGGTGGCGATAAAGTACTGTCGATGGCTAACAGACTGGATGGTTAGACGCAAGGGACGGTTCTGAGCAGGTTGATATTGACAAAGTCTTTGAAGGACAATACGCTCACACTGGGTGTAGGTAAGGTCTAGAGACTGAAGGGTCTCATACGAAAAATCACGATCATACATTCAATCATTATAGTAAGGAACGTGAAAGAGTATGGCGTTATATTTATGAGAGTTCGTGGACGTGGTGGGTCAATGTGTCAGAAGGCGGGTTGGTACTGTTAAAGACTCGAGAGGATGTATATTAGGGCTGTCTGCCAGAGAGGTTCAAACTTGAGGTACTTTAGGGGATGTTAGATGAGGATCTCCGACTGGGGTTTCTTTGTTTAGATTTAAGTTTCAAAATTTCATCACTCTGGGCTTGTAGTTGTACTGCAAGGATCTCATGAAACGTTTTTAGAGATGCTATTTCCTCTGTAGTTTGGTCATCAGCGTTGGAAAGGGGGAGCAGTGGGTACGTCATTCTTTGTATTGTGAAGCTCATTTTGAAATTGCGTGAAGCAATCTTCTAAGTCTTGAAGACGAGACGAGGTAGGCATGGTAGTTTGTAGGTGCTGAAGTTCTTTCTTAAGAGCAGCAATGTCTTTAACTATCACAGGAGCAGAGGTTCTAAGGGGGGCAGTAACCGTATTAGTAGAGGCAAGTTCTTGGGAGAGAGTAGCAATAACCTTGAGAATCTTGGGACCGAGTATGATACAGGACGGGCAGAAGAAAACCAGATTTTTACAGGGGTGAGAGTTGTGATAATCAAAGAGGTCATCGGAGATATTTACACAAGTGGTTTGACAGCAGGCTTGGCATGCTTCACACTGGAAGGCTTTGTGATCATCTGCTACTGTTAGTAGGCAGGATGTGCAATTGTTGGTAATCAATTTTGTATTGCGCTTGACAGTAGCGGAGAGACTTGCTAGTAGTGGAGAGAGACTTGCTAGTAGTGGAGAGAGACTTGCTAGTAGTGGAGGGAGACTTGCTAGTAGTGGAGAGAGACTTGCTAGTAGTGGAGAGAGACTTGCTAGTAGTGGAGAGAGACTTGCTAGTAGTGGAGAGAGACTTGCTAGTAGTGGAGAGAGACTTGCTAGTAGTGGAGAGAGACTTGCTAGTAGTGGAGAGAGACTTGCTAGTAGTGGAGAGAGACTTGCTAGTAGTGGAGAGAGACTTGCTAGTAGTGGAGAGAGACTTGCTAGTAGTGGAGAGAGACTTGCTAGTTGTTGAGAGACTTGCTAGTAGTGGAGAGAGACTTGCTAGTTGTTGAGAGACTTGCTAGTAGTGGAGAGAGACTTGCTAGTTGTTGAGAGACTTGCTAGTGGAAACAGTGAGTTTAGGTCGACCTCATTTCGTTTTTTCAATAGGAGCTGTTGTTTGTCTTGAGTAGTTGCTGCGGGGGGACACTTGGTGTCAGCGGAAGATTGTTAGACAATGTGCTTGAGCTAATTTGTGTATAGGATGATTGGCTAAACCCAAGAGAAATATCACCGGATACTGTTGACGGTGGCTCAACATCAGGATTAACAATAGGTCCACCAGATTTAGGAACTTTATTGACCTCATGACTAGGGCTATCACAGCTTGCAGTAGTATTAGTTTGGCTAGGATTTGAGATCGTGGCATCCCCTTATGAGAAGAGCGGGAACGACCGATTTGCCTTAGGTGAAGGAGAGTGTAATATAACCATTGTTGATTATTAGGGTTAAGGGCAAACACATTGAATGCGACCGTAGTAATTGAAGACTCTTTCTGGCATAATAAGAAAGTTGAAGGACCAGAAAAGTCTTTAGTTCATTTTCATTAGTGTCGGGAGTCCATAGATAATCAGACGGACTTTTTTCACGAACCTGAATCCATTGACGGGAGTTAGGAAGTCATTTTGTGAAGAGAAAAATAAAATTTAAGTTTAATTGTTAAAGTCTGAGTTTGGTAATGAGCATTCGATCAAGATTCATTAAACTACAGTCAGTGTTGAGTTGTGGACACCTGTTGACCACTGACTCAAGTACATGGTGATTAGGCCCAAACTAGGCTTAGTAAGTTCCCCCATAGGCCACCATATGTAACGAACCAAATCGGCCACGTGCTCTAATAAATATAACAATCTACCTTACTAGTCGCAATAACTCCTTTCTTTATTTCGTCGTGTTCCTATTCACGACATTGGCAAACTATCACAAATTTACCTGTACAGGTTTAGCTAAAATTAATGGCGAACTGGTATCTACTAATACCCGACGGCAACTGCCCTTTTCCTTTGTTATGACTTCAATTTATTGTGGGAGAATCATCACATGATCGAGCAGATGACGTCATGGACGCCGTCTGCTCGATCGTCAGGTACAGTGTTAATGATTTAAAAGTAATATGGTACGTTAAACTAGGGGTTTCCACTCGGTCGCGATGCAACTAAATAATTGCTAATATTTACATTCGTTTTGGGTCCGTCTCTGTTTCAACGTGCCTTTTTGAAGTAGATGGTTTACTAATAGAGGCGAAATCTTCACTGCTGGTTGGTTGTAGAGTTGATGCCTCACTTTCTGAATATTAAATTAATTTGAAACCTCTAATTGTCCAACCAAACATAATTCCAAATATTAATGTTGTAACAGAATATTTGTGGCTGACGAGAGCGGGAGAGCGGTTATTTTTCATTTAGGAGAGATTTATTCAATTCCTCTAAATATAAGGGCTGGAAATAGGCACTGGTCATATGGTTGAATAACATTTTAAAACGTCCAAGATGTTTTTTAAAACTATAATATTGACTGGTCAATATCATATTCAAAATTTCGAGCCATAAGAGAGCTCACTTGTCGTATGAGAAATATTTATTATTTCTGGCCCTGATGCTAAGCGTATAAAATTGAATAAAATTAAAGTATGAGGGAGCGATGAGGATGTTGGCGGACTAGGTTAGGTCTTATGTTTTTTTTATTATGTACCAACATACAAATTAGGTACCAATTTAATAACTAACCTAAGATACAGTTGAAGGTATCAAAGTTACATTGACGTTACTTTTTGACTTGCATTTCTTTATGGAAGCGCTTTTCGAACTAGAATATCATCTAAGTAACTACGTTACCTTCATCTACCTTAAAACACAAATCAAAACTATTTTGCCTCTTGTTTGCGGAAAGTAACAGTTACTTTCAAGTTACTTTTAACCAAAACGTGAGAATTCTTTAGTTGTGTCTTATGAAAGCTAAAGGTATCATAGTTACTTTGACGTTACTTAATGTCATTTGAGTCTTTAGGTAATACGTTGGCAATAGTATTACCTATGTTTCGAGGAAAGTTAGTTTTAAATAAATAGGGTGGGGGAAAATAGAGTCGGATCTCTGATTTCAAAAGAGTGAGAAAACTGATGGGGAGAGTGATCCAGCAGGAAGCAGAGTCCACATAGGGGAATTAAGTAAACTTTTTGGGTAATGTAACGCGCTGAGCAATTGCTTTAGATGTAGACACGCCCAGTATCGGATGAATTGTAAATTGTTTATAAAGGATAGACATTTCCGTTATCTTGTCATTATACACTTTGGCTCCACACAGGAGGGTCAAGATGTCATATTTAACAATCGAGGCCGTATATTGCAGTTTGGTTGAGAATTACAAGAAGCCTTTACCCGTCAGCAAATATTTTAGCGCATCTGAACTAATTGACGGTTTAGTCAATGTTTTGGGGAGAAGTTCATACAAGCGAAGAATGCTCCTTAATGTTATTTCTAAGTAGAGGTAAAGATGATGAAGAGTATTGTAAAATAGACAGAAATTGCATTTTTTGGAAAGACATTTTCCAGAAAACTGTTTCCCCACAAAAATATTTTTTGTGAAAATCAGTGAGTGCTATTTATTGTCATATTTTATGAATTTTTAAAGTATTTAATATATGATTTATCAAAGGAAGTTGCGGTTTTAAGCCATTTCTGACTTCGCAAAAAAATGTGCCATCCTTTTTTACTTAAACGAAAAACAAGAACTCCAACGGAAAGCATTTATCTACACTATCGTAGCCCTAATTGCAAAGCTTCTTCGTAAGTATTCTAAGTTTTTTAAAAAAAGAACATCGGAACAAGTATATAGCTACCTACACTTTCATTATAGAAGGGATCAAGGGAGTCGGGTTTGATCTTCAGGACCTTTTACCCGAAAGCGTGGTGAGATGCTACGAAAACACCTGCAAAAAAGAGCCATTATGGACGAAGCCTTTAAGTCTGCCATCCAGCTATTTAAAAATATACCCGAATTGCGCAGATTCGACTCATTTGGAACCGCGTTTTGGCGTCCAAGGTTGGATATGCTTTATTAATTTCAGGGTTCGCAAAGGCGATGGAATTTTAAGCTGAAAGTTGAAAATGAAAGCCGAAGCTGAAAGATGGACCTTATTCAATGAGGTTTTTTACTAATGTTGAGAAGAAAGCATCGAATAAGTTGATCTTTCAGCTTCGATTCTCAGCTACGGCAGGTTTCAGCGCCATTGCGAGCGCAGGTAAATCTCATCAGGTTAATAATAATTTTATGCAAATAGGAGGAATCATGAAAATGCCTGAGATAAACGTAGACGGCCCTATTTCCAACATCCAAGCATAATTGATGCATTGGAAAATGAAAACGCCTTTTTTGAAGCAAACAAAAGGAAATATTTAAACGAAGTTGAAATGATTGAGGATAAAATTGAATAGAATCTAAACAAAATCAACCGTTTAAAGCAAAACGTTGCCGAAGAAGAAGAAAACGAAAGGTTGGGGAGAGCGTTAAAAGAGTCCATGACTCCTTCTAATTTTCCAAAAGTATTGGACAATTTGGGCGGAATTAAGTACATTTCGGCGATGAAGATATTTGCCAAACCTTAAAAAGAATAGCTTTAAATGAAGGACTTTATATTTATTCAGGTTTGTTAGACATTCGACAATGCATTGGACCAATGCAATGTTAAATGATACATGTAGGCCTTTAGGTGATGGTTGAACTTTATACTAAGCATAGGCAACAGGCGTACGTGTACCTTTGACTGTTCATTGACCTTGTGGAATGTACCTATACTCTCAAAATCTTTATATTCTTTTAATTATATTTATTCTTCTAAAATCCAAAAAGAAAGGGGATCTGCCCGTGGTTTCATGGGGTGCTGAATTAATAGCAAATTGAAGAAGGTCCAGGATTTCATCCCATCGCTCATGGTGATTCCCTACATAGAATGATATTAGCTCGCCCATTACTCGATTTAGTCTTTAGCGGGGTGGTAAATAAATTTTTTCCGGATAATTCCTGTAAGGCCTTGAATACAGAAGATTATTCTTGAGCTCAAATTATTTATGCCTAACTGGGTTAGGATACTCTAAGGAAGTTACTATGTGAGAAGCAAAAGGGTCTTCCCTTTTAGATTTTCTCACGTCTTCCAAAGTGAAAACTGAATATAAGGCTCTAGGATCTGGGGAACGTACTTGACCTTGCTCAGTGTCGCTAGAGGATGTTATAGTACAACTATTTGTATGATGACTTAAAGTACTACTAGTTGTATCCCGAATACTAGTAGATGGAGAAAGGGAGGAACTTAGGTTTACACTTAGGACATTTATCGGGTCCCTTGACAAATCGTCAGCTACCACATTCTCTACTCCTTTCTTGTGTTTAATTTTAAAATCAAAAGTTTGTAGGTACATTTCCATTTAACTAAACGAGAATTCGGTTCCCTGATATTAAATAACGACTGTAAAGCTTGATGGTCAGTAAGAAGTGAGAACTGTAAATTTCTGACCTTCTAAAAAGGGTCTAAATATTTCAACTGCCCAACAAATGGCTAAACATTCTTTCTCGCTAGTGGAGTACCTAGTTTCTGCATCTTTTAGTTCTGTGCTAGCATAAGCTACTATTATCTTGAATTTGGGATAGAAGGGCACCTAACCCTTCATCACTAGCATCTGTAGTTAAAATGCACGGGGAATCCCTTCTAAAGGAAGCTAAAGGCGGAACCTTACAAATTTCTTCCCTGATTATTTCGAACGATATCTGCTGTTCGGTATCCCAAATAAATTTCTGGACTTGTCATTTTAGTTTATTAATAGGGGCTACAATTTGAGAGTAGTGTAGTGATTAATAAACCTATTATGCTATCCTGCGATTCCTAAAAATCTCTGAACTTCCTTGATGTTTTTAGGTGGAGGGAATTTCCTAATGGCTTCAATTTTCGAAGGGCCTATATGCACTCGTTTTTCATTTAAGTAAAGATGTGACAAAAAATGTCAGCTTCTTTCTGAGCGAACCGACATTTCTTCAACTGAAGGGTGAGACCCGATTCCTTTAATATATTTAGGATATATTTCAAACACTAAAGGAGATTAAATCGTCTAAATAGTCAATTAAATGGAAAAAATCTCGTCTATTAACCGCTGGAAAGATTTAGGGCGTTACAAAGCAAAAAGCGGGAGTACGTTATACTCGTACTTTCCCATAAGAGTCTCAAGAGCAGTTTTAGGTCTGCTCTTTGGGTGCATTTCGACCTGCCAATAACCTGATTTTAGGTCAGGTATAAGAAAGAAAAGTACGTGATCCACTACAGGAATTTTAAGTACTATGTCTCCAAGGGGATGAAAATCAGCATGGTTCATGACCTTCAAACAGGGGGCGTGGTTAAAACCTTTCATCGAATTCAACACGGAGAAGCGCAAGATGGCCGCCAATGACTTTGAACGCGAATTTTTCCAGCTTATTGTTATTCAGTCGTTGGGAAGACCATGGAAAATCTACGTAACCGCACTTATTTCAGCGCTTCACCGTCTTCAAGAATGAATTGGTAGGAATACATCGAACAAAGAAGTCCCTCACCCTCAATAGACCCATTTTATCGGTTTCGCGATATTGGACTCCTCATGTACCGTTTCCACTATGAGGCAATTAAACCTAAATACGGAGACGCCGCGAAGCTTCTTTTCATGGACACGGATTCCCTGACGTACCATATCCAAACTGATGACATCTACAAGGACTTCGCGAAGAACAAGGAATTGTACGACTTTTCCGGCTACCCTAAAGACCACAGCGATGTCAACAAGAAGGTTCTTATAAAGTTCAAAGATGAACTTGACGGGACACCAATCCAGGAATTCGTCGGTCTTAGACCGAAAATGTACAGCATATTGTCCGCGAAGGAGGAAAATAAAACGGCAAAGGGCATTTGCCGCAGAGTTGTGAAGAAAAAAGTACGCCACACCCAATACCGAGAATGTCTACTGAAGCGAAAGCTGATGGTAGAAGAAATGAAGAGAATCATCAGCAGCAAACATGAACTTTTTACCGTGAGACAGAGCAAACTCTGCCTCAATCCATGCGATGACAAGCGGTACATAATTGACTTTGGCTCACGGCCACTACAAAATATCATATTAATTTAAAATTTATGTAAAAATAAAAAGTTGAAATTTTCTTCCTTCACTACAAAATTTTATCTTTCGTGTAAATTTGTATATGTAAATATGTATTAACTTGCAATTATTTTTTTTTTTATAAATTTTTGAATGTTGTTGAAAATAAAATAAATATAATTATGTTGAAGTATTCTTCTCCAAATTTTTCCTACTATTTTTCATTTTTCATGTACGAAGAGGGGAGAGGGGCCCGGCCCACCTTCCGTTCAAAGTTTCACAGTTTCCGTTCAGAGTTTTACAGTTTGCGTTCAAAGTTTCACTATTTCTGTTCAAAGTTTCACTAAGGGATAGATTACATCACTTTACATACAGTTTACCAAAAATGAACTTATTCTCCTAAACAAAATGAATTATCGTACCATCAATGATTGATAAGTCACAACTCTTACAGGGAATTGACTGATTTCCGATTTCCAAGAGCTTTATTTGTTTACATTCTTATCAGCATGATAAGGAACTGTCGGCGGGAAATTCAAAAATCGTACCCTATATAATCAGTTCAGGGACCCTACTCTGTAATTTGTTTTGATTGTACCGTAAAGTTTTCCTTCTCGTTAAAGTTAACGGATTTCCGTTAAGCCTTGAACGGACGACCGTAAACTAAATTTTTTTTTTTAATTCTGTAACTTTTCCGTTACGAAATGTTTAAAATTCCCGCTAAAAATGTAAAATCGCACCGACAGAGGGCTCGTGTCGCGTGTCAGGAACCCAGGGTCATGCAGACAAACTTTTATGGCGAGAAGCCTCGGCTGTCTGACCGTCTGACTGATTTATAGCGTATAAATCTTTCTTCTTTATGAAATTGAATTCAAATTTAGAATATGAGTGAAGTGTTAAAGAGAGGGTTGAGGGTCTCCCCTGACCAACAGGAGATTATGGTAGAGTTTCTAAAAAACAAAAAAACTTTAAAGAGGGAAAACTTACAAATGATTTTACAAGAGCCCAGTATGATGCATTATGGGAAGTATTAATGTTGAAGCTAAATAGTTGTGGCAGTGGAGCACAAAAAGACGTGGATAAATGGAAATCCGTGAGTTACAATGATATTTTAAATATTCTTAGTAAAAATTAAATACATCTTTTTGATTCAGACACTTTCGGATTGGAAAACTGCGGTCAAAAAGATGGACCCTAAAAGGCACACCTTACACACCAGCACACTTTACACACTCTTCTGAAAAACGCTAATTCGTACAATTAATATCATTTTTCACACTGCAAACTCGTACTATACATCCTAGCTGTCAGAATGATGCAGAAAAGCTTAGTATACAGCATTTAAATTAATATCAATTGAAATAATAACGTTGTTCAGAGTAATTAGAGAATATTAAAGAATTTTGGAGTTTGTACGAGCACTACCTTAGTGGGAAGAATCCCGGGCCGTCGGAGGTGTGCCTTTTCCATGCCGTAGCACACCTCTCTTTTCATCGGCGTTATATTTTACACACTCCGTCGACGACCAATTCTTAGTGCGATGAATCCCGGGCCGTCGAGGTGTGCCTTTTCTTAGCCGTTGCACACCTCTCTTCTCATAGGCGGTGTATTTTGCACACCTCGTCGAAGTATTTTGCGCACCTCGTCGACGACCAAGGCTTAGTGCGAAGAATCCCGGCCCGTCGAGTTTGAAGGAGGTGTGCCTTTTCCATGCTGTTGCACACCTCTCTTTTCATCGGCGGCATATTTTACACACCTCGTCGACGACAAAAGCTTAGTACGAAGAATCCCGGGCCGTCGAGTTTTAAGGAGGTGTGCCTGTTCCATGCCGTTGCACACCTCTCTTTTCATCGGCGGTAAATTTTACACACCCCGTCGAGGACCAAAGGTAAGTACGATGGTATTTGGAAAAACGAAATTTTTTGGCGAATTATATAACATGAAATATAAGTACCGATAATTTGACACAGTAAAAAAACTGAAACCATTAACAATCTATGAAACTTGTAATCATTCTTTGGGAGCCTGGGAGGCTATTCTCTAAGGTCCTTTTGGAGGAATTTCGATCCGAATCGTTTCATTCGGAGTCAATTTCTCCGAATGAAAATAAAACGTATTCTGTAAGCACCTTATCCTAATCATACGGTGAAAACCTCTCCGAATCATTCGGCGGCCGTAAGAGACGGCCGAATCGGGCATTCGGAGTTTTTACCGCCTCTCTTCCCTCCATCAATCTTAGATTCGCGGAACTTTCGCCGCTGTTTTCTAGTATTTTTCCCCGTACCTTTTTGCTGGCACCTTGGCTGCGGTTCATATTTTTGTTTAGTATGGCTGCTTTGTTTTTTCAACTCAAGCTTCATCGTTTGCGATTTGAACATGGTAATCGCATTGGCCGTCGCGATTTTCGAGTTCAAAGGGTTTTTCGAGACTTAAAATCAAGCGTGGGCAAAATTTTAGGTTAAAGCGGGAAATGGCTTTAGGCCTTGGCGGGCCTTGGCGAAATCTGCAAGGTAGATCGTCGGCTTTTTGGTAGATTTAAAGGTAAAAAAGTCGTTGAATTTATCCTACATTTAAGGGATAATTTCGCGATATCCAATTACTTAAATGACACAGATTTAATTGTTCATTGCATCAATTATTAATAATTGCTAGATTAAATTTGGTTATTTCGTTTAGCATTTAATTAAATTATTAAATTTTGGTAGGTGTGTAACCATTGATAGGGGGCTAATGATCTACATTAATGAATTTATCATAATCTCACGAGATCCACACAATTAGATTATAATTTGCGATTAATTAACGTTGTTATTCTAGGTTCTCATTGCCTCATATTTAACCCTACTAAAACTTGCGCTAAGTTTCATTCAAAATTCGACGTATATTAACTGTTGTTTAGCGTGTTCTTTAAAACCCATTTTAAAAGCAATTTAAGAATTAATAATTTTTACCTCTCCGTGTGACGTAGTCCAGGAGAGGTTCTGTAACGGCCGTGTCTGTGTGTGTGTGTGTGTCTGTGTGTCTGTCCGTTGTTACACCCACGTGACCGCGTTCGCATTTTCCAAATCGGAGCAAACGTGTTCGCCATTTCCGAACTGCATTCACAGTCACGGAAACGGCTCCTCTACTTGAGTTCTCACACCACCATCTTCTGGTCCTCGTCCATTCCACTTGGACACCAGTCTGTACATACTGGCTACTAATCACCACCATCTTCTGGTCTTTGTCCAACCCACTTGGACACCAGTCTGTACATCCTGGCTCCTAAACACCACCAGCCACTGGTCTTCCGTCTATTCCACATAGACACCAATCTGTATCATTGGCTTCTACCACCACCATCCACTGGTCTTCCGTCTATTCCACATAGACACTAATCTGTATCATTGGCTTCTACTCCATTATCATCGTTTGGTTTTAGGATATACGCGGCGATCAGCTAGGGTTACGAGAAACGTCTAGCCTCCCTAAGGTGGGATCGCCACCAAAGGTTTTCGCAATAGCGCTTTTTCCTTACTATTATAATGGAAACGAATCGTATATATACCCCAAAATTTGAAGAAAGTGGGCAAGAGGGGTACCCTTCACTTTTAACGTCAATATTAGCAAAGTTTGAGATCATAATAGGTATAACGTTATTTTAAACGATTTAACTATTATAAATGTTAATTATTGAAGATTAAAATAATTATATTTATTTAAATATTAAAGATAAACCTCTCGTGCAAAGAGAGAGATTATCATCGCCTCCTATATCTGCCAAGGCCCGTGCATGCGATATATTTCATTCATTGCCTCCTATATCTATCAAGGCCCGTGCATTGCGATATATTTTTCAAAACAACAACCAAAATGGGAAGCTCCTCTCAGAAACATAATAATTTCTTTTCTCTGTATATGAAATGAAAATATGAATAATATTGCGCTCCTTCTTTAATGGTATCAATCCTTGCCTGTCTATTAATATTTTACGTAGTAGTAATACGTTTTTTGCGAAGTCTAGAGAGGATAAACATAAGCGAGATTGTTTCGGAAAAAAAAATACTGCTTCCACTAATGGGTTTATACTCCTTGTTACTCTTGTTGGCTGTGTGTGTCCGTCCATTGTTACACTAGTGCGTCGCGTTAGCAGTTAGCCTTGTGTTGATGTGTTAAGAAATCATACAGAACATTAATATTCCCTTTTTCCATAATATAAAGTGAATATGTGGAAGTATTTTTCGTAATTATGATGCATTAAGTACTTTTGTAGCTTTAAAGCTCTGTTTCATTTTGATATTCCAAAGAATTTTTTTAATATTGTTATTTGAAATGGCTGTTTATATATTGCTTAAGCTATACTACATCTGTATATAGAATAATCCTTAGTGATTTCATGAAGAAAACTAAGACCTAGACTCCGGCGCGTATAACAAGTATTATCCGCAATAGGCTTAGTGAAACAAAGAGTAAATAATTGAGGCCAGAGGTGAAGTAAACTTTTGGCTTTGATTTTCGTGTCTGAATTGAACAGACATCAACGGTTCAGAGTGAGCCGAAAGTTAAATACACTCTTAAATAATAATAATTAGATTAGTAAAAGGGCTAATGGTAAACGGGTAGTAACTACAGACTTATTATTCTCTTTATGGTGCGCATTGACTATTAGTGCGTCTAGCTATAATTTAGCTTAGGTGTTATTTAACGTAACATTCATGTTGGCAAACTAAGAATATTGTTGAGGTGAGACGAGACGATAGTGTTTACACTTCAAAGTTCAAACCAGTTGTGAATGTAGCTTTCAGAATATAGGGTAAACAGCTGAAGCGTAGACTTCATTTCCTGTTCTTTTCCCCATTGACTGATTTCCAAGTGTCCAAGATTTATCCTTATTGGATGTAAAATGTCGTCTGCTTTACTGTACATTCGCTATGTTTGGAATACTGCTTCAATATTTCGTAAATTTTTACTTCAAAAAAGTGAAATAATTCCATATCTAGGTAAATACGTTTGCAGTAGTAGACCTCTTGACATGGAGAGGTAATATTTTGGTTTTCCCAACTTGTTTTAATCAAAAATAAATAAATAAATAAGGAAAAAAACATTTCTATCTTAAGAAAAGAAATCGAAAAAGAGAAAATTTTCTTTGTATTGAATGGGTTCCCAATACAAAGACCATTTCCCAAAATTTCCACTCCTTGGGAAAAACCAAAGTTTACATCCCTTCAATTTGAGAGCGCGCCAAATAAAATTGTCCAATAAAGAAAAAGTGGGCGTCAAAAAGTACCACGTGGCTTAAGAGGAAGTGACGTCCATTTGGATTGAGAGAAAATTTTCGAAGTATCCGAATGACGATAAGGATTGGGGTTAGAGAATACGGTTTGTTCGGTCCACTCCGAATGAGCCCGATCCGAATCATAAGGATTCGGAGTGATCCGAATGATTTTCGATTTTTAGAGAATAGCCTCCCTGAGATTCCTTTGAAGTGTACAAAAATTTTGAAGTGAACTTCTCCAGAAATGAGTTTTTCTCCATGGAAATGGTACTTATTGGTGTCTAAAATTAATTAACAATTATTTCTAATTATTATTTACCGTTTTGATAGGATTTAATGGAAACAAAAAGACAAAAATCGATTTTGCAGATAATTTTTTTTTTAAATTTTCTGAAATCTTATCCAGAAATGTGTTTTTCTCCATGGAAATTGTACTAATTGGTGTCTAAAATTAATGAACAATTATTTATAATCATTATTTACCATTTTGATAGGATTTCATGCCAGATCAGCATACATAGTACGTACTTACAAAATAAATTTTTATGAAAAATTAACAAAATATAGGTCCGTGTTAATCCACTTCTTTGGGTATGAGTTTTGTACTTAATTTAATATTAAAGGCACAATGTTTTTTTGGTTAGAAGATAAATGTTAATTAATTAAAAGAAAAGGTTGTTTTTATCCACTTATTGGGATAACGAAGGTTTGTACTTTTTTGCATATTATAGAATATTAAAGGCACTTTTATTTGGTTCCAAGATAAATTTTGATTAAATAAACTAAAGGGTTATACTTTTATTGTAGTTTTGTACTTACTTATATATTATAGAATATTAAAGACACTTTTATTTGGTTACAATATCAATTTCGATTAAAATAACAAAATAAAGTGTCTTTTTTATCCCCTTCTTGGGATATGAGATCAAGTTTGTACTATTTCACTTTGTACTTTGTATTTTTTTAAACATAATACTAGTCATTTTCTTGTTTTTAACCCGGTTTCTTAAAAGTTTTTCCCCCTTGAAAGTTCTTTCCCCTTTTCTTTAATGTTCTTTCCCCTGTTCTGTCCCCTTTTCTTTAAAGTTCTTTTTCCTTTACTTCAAAGTTCTTTTCCTTTCATCTTGAAATAATGGCCACTTTTTGAATTGCACACCTATCTGTATGTTTCTGACAATTTTCAAATGACAGCACTCTTATGAGCCCTGCCCACTAGCCATTGAAAAGGCGAACAGAGTTCAGGAGGAAAGTAAATTTCTGTAGGATCCATCAGACCCACACTATGCCTTAAGTTTTTGGTTCTATAATTTAAAAATTTGTAATTATAGTTTTGACAAGAACTTTAATTTGTAAAAAAAAATTTGTGGCTCTGAAAAATGGCAGTTTCTAAAATCCGAGGGGCATAATTATGGTGTACCTTTTCTTTTCTTTTTAAATTTTACCAAACTTTTCTTAAAGTTATCAATTGACCATTTAAAAAAAAATTGTTTCCTAACACGGCACAGATGTGGTCTACCCGTGAAATATTTTTTTTTACTTATACTTAACTTTATAATGTTTTTGACTTAGTTTTAACTTACGAAACAAAAATAAGGAACAATTATGACCAAACCGTCTTTTTTTTTAATTTTTTAAAAACTTTCCTTAAAGTTATCAATTATTTGCAAAGTTACAAAACAAAAATAAGGCACAATTATGGCCAACCCGTTTTTTTCAAATTTATAAAAAAACCTTTCCTTAAAGTTATCAATTATAACATTTTTTTAAAATTGTTTCTTGACACGGCACAGATGTTGCCTACCCGTGGATTTTTTTAACTTATACTTAACTTTAGAATATTTTTGACATAGTTTAAAGGTATTATCAAAAAATTAAAAGTATGTCCTCATGGGATGTCATTCTTTTTTTAAATTTCTACTTATAAAAATCGAGTTGTTGGGACTTGATATTTTCAATACTTTTTAGTTTGTCATTTCATAATTTCATCCTCATCTGCAGATGTTACATCTTCCTCCTGTGGAGATGTTACATCTTTTTCCTCGGCAGATGTTTCATATTTTTCCTCAGCAGATGTTACATCTTTTTCCTCAGTAAATGTTACATCTTTCTGCTCTCGAGATCGTAGATTCCTATTTGACTGTTGTTCTATCGACCAATCTATTACTGTCTCCTCGCGGTCCTCATTAATTGTAATATCCTAAAAAGAAGAAATAATCCACGCATGAACGCAGCGTTCATTTAAATAAATGAATCGCGTAGCTGTCCCCTAAAAATTTAAATTTTGACCATCTTTGAAAAACACTAGTTTCATCAGGGTGTGCAAATCTCGGGTATCCCGCACTATACTCGTAACACCCTTTTTCATGACCCAAACTGCAAATAAAATATACCGATGAAAACTGAAAAGATGAAATTATCATTCGCATTTCGAATCAAACTCCTGGTGAGAATAGTTATCATTGAAGTCTTATCAGGGCCCGTTATCTATTAGGTCAAAGATCTATTATGGCTCTCTTTACGCTATTTTCTTTAACACAAACTGGTACCCTATTACCAATTGTAAGCTTTGCCTATATGAGGGTCTGACAAAATTACCATGGGTTTCTCGGCCACTAAAGAAGCGCTTAATAATAACATGAGGTATGAACTTCTGAATAAAAACAAAATAAAATAATATAATATTTACCGCCATGACCTTCAGAAACAAGTCTCCGATCTACAAGCCAAAAAATTAAGTGAAATATTTTCAATTAAATGACACGTTCATAAAATAAGCATTAATAAATTAACGTAGGTCTATATTGGCCACCTTAAAATATAACTTTCAAAATGATAAGTGTGCACAGACACCGATATACACTAAGTGTAATAGGGACTTCGCAGTACTACCTCATGCTGCCCAAAAAAATGGGCGTTAAAATACGAAAAACGGCTTACAATATAAAAAAGAAAGCGGAGTTTAGCTTTTAGTTTTCGCAGTATAACATGCGCGATGGGGAATTGTACTGTTCTGGCTCATCCCCTTTGAAAATCAATCCAAAAGCCGAAATGTTTGAAAACTCTAATGGTAAATTAAATCAAGTGCGCCTAAAACATATTGTTATCTTCTACTCCATTATCATAACTAGGGTTAAGATGTAGGCTATGGTTACATCTAGATTAATAATGGAGGGGCTTACACCAAAGATTAACGCTTCTTCTTATCACTTAAACCCCAGTAGCACTGCCGAAGCAGGGCCTACATGGTCGGCTTTGTGTGTTACCGACGAGTTGGTTAAAAGTCACTAATAAGTCGGGAGAGTAAGGGTTTGAAAGTCGAAATGTCCGCCTGGAGGGACGATGGCCCGCCGGTTTTCCTACTGTTTTGAGGCTACTATAAAACGACTGTTGGCCGACTATATGTCGGCGTCATTATGCCTACCTAAAGCCGCGCTCAATCCGACGATTTCGCGGCTTTTTAGTATAGGAACGGTAAATCGTCGGTAAAGGGCTGGTAGAGTAAGGGTTTGAGAGTCGAAATGTCCGCCCGGTGGGACGACGGCCCACTGGTTTACCGACTGTTATGAGGCGACTATAAAACGACTGTTGGCCGACTATAGGTAGGCGTCATTATGCCTACCTAAAGCCGCGCTCAATCCGACGATTTCGCGGCTTTTTAGTATAGGAACGGTAAATCGTCGGTAAAGGGCTGGTAGAGTAAGGGTTTGAGAATCGAAATGTCCGCCCGGTGGGACGACGGCCCACTGGTTTACCGACTGTTACGACACGAATGAAATACGACCCTCATCCAACACGTTTGAGAGTCGACTTAACCGCCTGTCAGCAAGAGGTCCGACGCTTTTGCGACGATCAAGCCTTAACTCGAGGCTTCATTCGCCTATAGTAAACGATACTGATACCAAGTATTGAAATTTCTTTAATACATTTTCAATGAAAATCACTTTAGAATTTGTACTTTGGTTATTTCAAGTAACATACAGGTTGAGCATCAATTATAACCAGGGTTGGCAAAAATTCGGATTTTTCTTGAAAAAGGCACTGGCATGGTTTTTTGCTGGTTTAAACCGGATTTTATTGGATTTATCTGGCTTTTTTTAAACTACTCTCTAGTGCTTAATTTTAGCACTTCTTTTTACATTTAGTGCGCTAGATGTCTTCTGCTAGGCCGAATCATTTTTATTGTACATAAAAGTTGATAAAACTATAGACATTTCCCTTAGAGATGAGTAGGGACCCTGATTTAATCGGCATTTTTCAGTCTAACCCGACCCATATCAGGTCGGAAAATCCTAGGTCGGGTTGGGTGAGAAAATTACTTAAAATGTTTTGCTGGTCGGGTCGGGTAGGGTTATCATACAGTCTACCCGGGTAGACATTTTTATTATCTTCAATAGGGCAGGGTTGTGCCCGTTATGCTTTTTTGTGATCTTCAATAGGGCAGGGTCGGGCCCGGGTAGGCTTTTTTGTGATCTTCGATAGGGCAGGGTCTGATAAAGATTTTTCTAAACGCGCGGTCCGACCCAAAAATTTAGCGTTGCGAAAAATTCAACTCAGTCTCACGAGTTTCGGGTGGGGCAGTGGGAGGAGGGCGCGTCAAAATAACCCACAATGTATGGGAATCGACCATTTCGATGAAATAAAGAGGTAAAGACATGTGGGTCAAACGTTTCCTTCCATCTCACTTTATGGTGCCTGCGCTGTACTCTATTATTACATTTTTTGAAAAATCCACTGGATTTTTCATCGTGGTTTAAACCGGTTTAATCCAGTCGGACAAAACCGGACTGGATACCAGCGTGCCAACCCTGATTATAACAATTTCAAATATTAAACAATGTATTCGATATTACACGACTAGTCGAATGGAAATATTAGCTCCCTAGCTAATTGGTTTTAACCAAAAGTAAAATTTTTCAGGGCGAATATAATATTTAAATCAATTAAAGCATTTATTAATATTCATTGTTAATATCTTCGATGTGGCCAGTTACTATCTCTTAAATTACAAAAATCTTTATGAAAAATATACAGGGTTGCCACGGAATTTTCAGAACAAAATTCCCGGACTTTTCCAGGTTTTCCCTGACTTTTTTCTCAGATTTTCCTAGACCTTTTAGGCGGTAGGGTAAATTTTTACAGCACGTTTTAAGTGCTTATAATTAAATAAACTCGATCTACATTAATTTTTCCAATGTATTTGTTGCACCAAAATGAATAAGAATCATTTTAACTATAAATAACAGTCTTAAGAGCTTTTTTGAAGGCATTTACTTTATAAAAACAATTCTAGACATTTTTAAGGATTGCTCATGGAGTTTTCTGTGTTAAGAGAGGATAAGAGGAAACTTTCATTACTCTTTCAATAAATACTTTTACCAACTAAAATCAAGTTCCCAGAATTTGCTAAAATTTTTAAAATTTCCCGACTTTTCCCTGATCTTTTGGCCCATTTTTAAATTCCCTGACTTTTCCAGGATATCCAGGTACTGTGGCAACCCTGATATACACTTACAGATTTTTTTAAGGAAAAAGAAAAACATACAATTTTAAAGGGTATTATTTCACACATTTTTCTCTTAAAATGTTTGAAACCGCAAAACAATTCTGTAACTAAAAAAAAATTGAGATCTATTTTGGAATTGAGTATTATTTTCACAACCAAAAAGCTTTAATATATAAGGTTTTTGATTTCCAAGCGCCCCAAAGCACTTGCTTCTTTTATATTCAAACAAATAAACTGAAAGTATACATAAACGTTTAAGTTTTGGTTTCACTTTATAGGGTGTGGTTCCCAGCAGATGAGAAGCTAGGTAAAAAAGCAAAGGCTTATGCATAAAACTGGCTCTAAAAGGTAGATAAATTGATAATTCAATAACAAAATTCAAACCTTACGTTTTAGTTTATATAGTGTGACAAAGAACCTTAGCGATGAAATTCAAGGTTAGCAAGCCTAGAACTAATCATTTTCGACCACAAAAATCTCGTTGAAACATTCTGACGACCCAGCCGCGTCAGAGATACTGGAAAGGCTAACTTGCTTTCGCACTAGCAGCGCCCTCTTCGATGATGACGTGCATGGCGTTATCTTAGTTACGCCAATAGAACAGAGGCGTGTCACCTGACCCGAGAAATTACAGGAGGGAAAATTCAAACTAGAAAATCAGATGTGTTTTCTTGCTTTGCAGTTTTTTTGTAACGTTATGTTTCTAGTGTTGCCAAAAATATAGTATTATCAACTTCTGCTTGTGGGTCGAAATATAGTATAAGTTAAATATATAACAAAAAAAATTTGGTGGCATATGTGGAATAGTAAAAGTCAAACAAACCGTCCCACGGAAAAAGAAGGCCTATACAACAACTTAGTTTTTCATTTTACTCTTTTTAAACGTGACAATACCGACTAGCGGGAAGGAGTTGGTAATCAATTGGCAAAAATGGGTTACATGTTTAGGACGGTAGGCAAGCCTACTTCAAACTACCACAGTTCCAACAGTCGGATAAATGTCGGTTACTAAACGGCCTAAGAATAACTTTGCTTTTAATTTTTCTCGTCTTAAACGTCACAATAACGACTAGCGCGAGGGAGTTGGTAATCAATTGGCAAAAAATGTGTTGGAATTCTTTAGACGGTAGGCAAGCCTACTTTAAACCATCTCAGTTCCAACTGTCGGATAAATGTTGGTTACTAAACGGCCTAAGCATAACTTTGCTTTAAAATTTACTCTTCTTAAACGTCACAATACCGACTAGCGCGAGAGAGTCGGTAATCAATTGGCAAAAAATAAGTTGGAATTTTCTAGACGGTAGGCAAGCCTACTATAAACCATCTCAGTTCCAACTGTCAGATAGATGTCGGCGTTGCCAACTAAAAGAAGTAGTCGGCTTCATGAGTCGGAAAAGTATCGGAATAAGCATGGTACAGCTGACTGGACCGTAAACCGACTATTCGACCTTTAACCGACTGTTATGCGGAAGGCTTGTGCTACTGGGGAAGCTACTCAACATTAGCAAAAGAACAGGATAGACTGTCGATTGAAATCCGGTCTCCCTTGGAATCCGCAATTGATTTCATACCAGCAGTAGCGAGATATTGAAAGGCAAGAGAAAACTGGTTTACACTGTTAAAAAAATGGAACTGTTTGACACCTTTAAAGGTGTTTCCTAATGCATCCCCAGCAGCACCCCTATTGGTGTTTAAAAGCACCATTCGAGAGGATGTCAATACGCACCTTTGAAAACGGTGCGAAATAATACCTTCTCTGAAGGTGCTTTTTATATCCTGTGAGGTGTTTTAATCACTTTGAATAGCGGTGTATATTAATACCAGAAAAAGTGTTAATAAACCCTTTAAGAAAAGGTCTTTTTGAGACTAATTTGGTGTTTTTTAATTCCATTGACGTTGGTGCTTTTTAATTCCTGTTAGGTTTAAAACATCACCCTTAATAGAGGTTTATAATTATACCAGAAAGGTGTCTATAGACTCTTAATTTCTTAAAAGGTGTTTTTTGAAATAATTGTTTTTCAAAACACATGAGTTACCATAGATTAGTCTTTCAAAATAGCTGCTCAAATCCAGTGGATTAAGGGTAAACGTTTTTTCTGCTGTAAGCCTTATTCAACCGTGTAAGAATTGATACGCGTGCGAAATGGTTACTTTTAACCTTTACTGTATATCCTCAATAGTTCTTTTTAAGGACCTGATTTATATCATTCAAAAGTGTATTTAATTTTCTGCTCACTGTGAACCGTCAAGACCTCCTCAAAGACACACGAATTCATGGAATCAAACCGAACAACGCTTACCAAAATCTTTAAATGTAGCATTCAGTGTAACTAGGAAAGTTTAATTTCACGTTTACACTGCATATAAATGCAGTAAAGCTGAATTAAAAAGTAAACACCAAATTTAAAATATTAATATAAAAGATGTTCTTGGAATATTGAAATGAAACAGAGCTTTTTAGCTACAAAACTACAAAATGAATCGCAATGCCGAAACACACTAAATATTTTCATTCAATATTCTACAATAAGAAAATGTTATGGTTTTGTAAGAGATAATTTTATCCTAGTCGCTTTATATTAACTTTGATATGCGCATAGTGTTTTGATTCAGATGCAATCTTCATTACTCATTCTATATAAACTTTCACTTGTGTCGTTCCGATGAAAGAAGATTATATTAAATAATTAAATAAATATAAATGATATTAATTTTTATAATCGTCAGTATTTTACCTTAATTCTAGATAAGTGGTTTTAAGAAACATTATTCTTAAAATTATTTTAAAAATAGCTATTGTTGACGTTTGGCTTCTAGCGTAAACCGTTTTCACAAATTTTGGAAATTTAGAGTATATAAGGCGATTGATTGACAAATGGTAAGAATAAGCGCTATTGCGTGAACCTTTGGTCGAGGCTCTGCCATTGGGAGGCTAGTCGTTTCTCGTAACTTAAGACGATCGCGCGTACATCTTAATCCGAACGATGATAATGGAGTAGTAGCCAATGTTTCAGATCGGCGAGTAAGTGGTAAACACAGAAGACTATATGATGGTGTTGTTAGAAGCCAATAAGTACAGATAAACGTGTATGTCGTATATACCATTAGAAAAACAAGTGTGGAGATTGTGTAATGAAGTAGAATTTTTACCTCTCCGAGTGACGATGACGTCACGGAGAGGTATTGCACTGGACGTGTCTGTGTGTCTGTCTGTCACCGTGTTCGCGGTTGGCAAATCGAAGCAAACAGGTTTGCAATTTCCGGACCGCGTTCGCAGTATACAGAAATTCGAAAAATGTTACTTCGTTCCTATATCCAACTTATTTAACGTCAATCATTAACTATCCGTTACACCTTCATCTACTGTCTAATCACCAATTGTTTCACCCAATGCCAACCGGTATTTAATGGCTTCTAACAAGAACACCATGCAATAGTCTTCCGTGTACACCACATACGCCACACGCGGCGAGCGGCTAGGGTTACGAGAAACGTCTAGCCTCCCAATGGCAGAACTTCCACCAAACGTTCACGCAATTGCGCATTTTCTTACCTCTTAGTGTGAATCATTCACCTTTTATGCCCTTAATTTACAAAGGTTCTGATATAGGTGTTCCCCAGAAGTATAACGTTAAGGATAGCTACGATTAAAATTATTTTAGGAATTAAGTTTCTTAAACCGACTTAACTATAATTAACGTAAAATACTGACTATTAAAATAATTAATATCACTTATATTTATTTAATTATTTAAGATCAACTTCTTTCTTTGGAGTAACAAAAGTGAGAGTTTATATAGAACGAGTAATGAAGATTGCATCTGAATCAAAACGCTACACATATCAAAGTTAATATAAAGCGAGTAGGATGAAAAGATATCTTATAAAACGATAATATTTTCTTTTTGCAGAATATTAAATGGAAATATTTTAAATATTTTTCGGCATTACGATTCTTTTAGCAGTTGTGTAGCTATAAATTTCTGTTTCATCTCAGACACACAGATACGTACAGTGTAATACCTCTCCGTGACGTCATCGTCACTCGGAGAGATAAAAACCTGTTTCAAGGGGAAATTAAAGTATTTTTTATGAATTACTCTAATTCCAAGACATTCCAGCATATTGAACTCTTCGAGAATTATTTTTCAATGATTGAAAAATCAAAATAAGTATGAATTCCTTCAAATATTTGGTATAAGGTAGTCCAAAGCAATTTTTTAAATCTTTGGGATATTTTTAGGATGCTTCACCCTGCAGGTAGAATTAATAGGTGATTTCCCTCTATGGTCATATCAAAAACCTTTCACTTAAAAAACACCATGTCAGCCAAAAAGTGTTAAGTAAAGCCCAAAGGTGTTTATTAGCACCATTCCAACAGATTTTTATTAAAAACAATATTTCCGTTTTTAAAAAAATTTGTTAAGGGTCAATTAACACCTAAAGGTGTTTATACGTACCATTGAATCACCATTTCCTTACAAAATACCTAAAAAGAGTCAACTAGCACCTTTTTACGGAGAAAACACCATCTCATTTAAAAACACTCTAATAAACACCTCAAGGTATTTCCGAACACCAATGAAACACCTTTTTTTCTAACAGTGTGGACATTCAATTCGTTCTTGATGCTTACGCACTGGTTATGTATATTGTATCATATATAGGAAAGTCTCAGAGAGGGATGTCTTTGCTTCTGCGCGAAGCTTCTAAACAGGCAAAAAATGATAAATGTACAGTAAAACAGAAGTTGAAACTAATTGCTAATCAGTTCTTGAATGCCCACGAGGTAAGCGCTCAGGAAGCGGCTTAAGGCTCGTTTTCAATCAAAAGCAAATGCGCTTCAAGCTTTTGCTTCTGTGGGAAAAAAAATCGTGAATGATATCGCCGCGCTGGCGCGTGAGAGAAAACCAAAACGCGCAAACATAGAGGTCGTTTTCATTCTAGCTTTAAAGCGCGCGGTACGGACGTCACGTGATAGTGGGAGGCGGGCCCTGATTAAATTAAAACAAATATGGCGGTCACTTCCAGGAGACGACGTTATTTAATTCAGAAGAAATTACTATTAATACAATTGTATTATGCAATTACCTTAAATGCCAAGAAAAAATATAAACGTAAGAGATGGTGGGTACACCCTATTTGGAGGAAACGAAGTGTCGAAGGACATTATAATACTCTTATATGTAAATATGTTATTCCTGACATGAGCCTTGAAATATTTGTTAACAGTAGTTACATGTTGAATTTCTTATTGTTTAAACTTAATTAGATGAGAACTATGAGAAAAACAGATGGAAAAAAGTTTTCAAATTTTACGAGAATGGAACCAAAATTATTTGATAAACTTTTGGAGTTGGTATCATCTCATCTGAAGAAAAATCCTCCTGGTCGAAAAACAATTACCCCAGGAGAAAGACTTGCGCTTACGTTGCGGTATATCTTAATAATAATTTTAATCGACATTGTATTAATATATAGTGAAGTCCACCCATGTAATAATTTGATTTCAAAATTAGATATTTGGCTACTGGAGATGGATTTGACTCCATGGCATATGCCTTCCGCCTTGGAAAAACTACAACTCACAACATCATTAAAGAAACCTGTCAGGCCCTTTGGGATGTTCTCCAACCTATGTATTTAGCAGTAAGAATTGTTTTGAATATAGAAATCCCTTTTCAAAATTATAATTATAATAAAATCTTTAGCAACCCACGGAAGATATTTGGAATATGGCCGAAGCCGAGTTTCGCACACGATGGAATTATCCTACATGTTGCGGTGCCGTTGACGGCAAGCATGTAATGATTCAACAACCGTCAAACAGTGGAACCTTGTATTATAATTATAAAGTAAGCCTTTCAAGGTGGTGAAAAGTATATGTAGGCCTATATTCAAAATTTTGTATAATTATTGTGATTCTTTTGGTCAGAGTTTCAACTCCATAGTTTTGATGGCAGTCGTAGATGCTAAATACAGGTTCCTCGTTGTCGATGTTGGTGGATATGGGTCCCATTCTGATGGTGGCATATTTAAATCGTCCTCTTTTGGACAAGCTGTTGAGAATAACGAAGCTGAATTTCCACCGCCAGTCATTTTGCCAAACACCAACATAATTTCTCCTCACGTACTTGTCGGAGATGATGCATTCCAATTATTACCCAATTTCATGAAACCCTATTCTCGAGATGGTCGTCTTTCAAATTCTCAAATGATTTTCAACTATCGGTTAAGTAGAGCTAGGTATATATTATATTAATATTTAAATATTTTAGTTTTGCATTAAATATGTCCACATTTTCAGGAGGTGCAGTGAAAATGCATTTGGCATACTAGCTACACGTTGGAGGGTCTTCCGAAGACCCCTTCTTTTGAAACCAACAAATGTTGATAAAGTTATTCGAGCCTGTGTAGTTTTACACAATTTTTTGCTAATCGAAGAAGAAAAGTTGCAACAAAAACAGTATTGTCCAAATGACTTTGCCGATGTTGTTGATAAAACAGGAAAAATTGTTAAAGGCAAATGGCATGATAAACTGAGAGCTGACCCAGCGAAAGCATTTCAAATGCCAAAGGCTACATCAGCAAGAAATTACAGCAGGAAAGTGGCCGAGATTAGGAATAATTATGCGAAATATTTTGAAGGAGCAGGCAGCGTAGACTGGCAATGGGATTTGAAGGGTGTAAAAAAACCGACTGATGAATTAGATCATAAAATTTTATTAAAATATTTGCTAAACTTAATTGTTGTCTTCAATATAATTTATTATGATGTCAATTACATCTCTTTCACATCGGCGTCGTTTCCTGGGATCAACATCTCTCAATAAACTTGCCGCATAATCAGCGAATGCTGTTGCTGAATCATCAGGCTTATTCAATTGTTTGAAATTAAACATATATTAATTATAAGATAAGATCAAATATATCAAATCAAAAGTCAAGAAAAACTAATTATTTTCTCAGAAATAGTTTCGGTTCATTCATAAAATTCAGTGAGAATGGCTTTCAAAATATAAGCATATTTTTAGAGATAAATGCATATACATCAGTCTGTTCCAAATGTGTTTTGTTTGAAAATTATGGAAAATGTGTTTTGTTTGAAAATTATGGAAAATGTGTTTTGTTTGAAAATTATGGAAAATGTGTTTTGTTTGAAAATTATGGAAAATGTGTTTTGTTTGAAAATTATGGAAAATGTGTTTCATAATTTTCTGCAGAATATTTGCTGATAATTATTTTAAATACGAACTTATTACATTCCGCCAAGGCTTCTAAAACTGAAGAAGGTGGAATGGAATGATAATCCTTCTTTTTTTTTCGATTTTTCTGCAGCTCTGTCATACATCTGTTTCCTTTTGGCCACACTAATTTTCTCACTACTGGCTTCTTCCGAACTCTTTGATTCCCCTGAGTTTATTTTTGACGATCCAGGGGTTGGGTTATTGAGGTCCTGAATCTCATTATCGTCTTCGTGATCCGAGATTTCCTCGTTCACAGTGAATTCTTTACCCATGAATGAGCAAGTGAATGTCCCAGAATCTCCACCCGCAGCCTTGGGCAATGTCGAGGAAATTTCTTCCTCCGTACTCTTGGTCGAGTTATCTTCCACATTCAATTTGGCAGTGGAGAAATTGGAGATAGTGCTAACAATAATATACGATAGTACTATTATTAAAAACCTCACAAATATATAACAGGGTTTGGTTCTGGTTAGAAAAGTTTGTGTTTGAAAGGACAACGGTGAAAGTGTGGAAAGTTCTAGGCTACTAAATATTATACATACGGTCTCCTTTTAACTATGTCTTTTAGAAACATCAACATTTTAAAATAAGGCCAGGTAATGGAATCTAAAAGTGAATCGTCGGCTTCTTGCCCACTCTTGGAGGTTGTCGCAAGGTGGTAATGATTTCGAAATGTGTCGAAACAAGACTTTCATTTCTTTTTGCAAAGATCCTCTAATGAATAAATTAAGTAACATTACTTAAAACTTATCGTTTAATAGGCAATTAATGTGTGTACTCACTTGACAACCCCAGTTCCATGGAAATTTTCTTCCAAGAGTTTTCTGTTAAGTCCCTATCTTTATACTCAACTAAGCCTCGGTTCCATATATTTGGATGGTTTTGTACTAAAGAAATCAGCGCCTCTTTCACTTCCGCTTCCTTCTTTTTCTCGCATTCTTTTTCTAATTTTAGAAGATCTTTCAACTCTTTTTTGTTTGGTGCCATTACCGTTTGATATCAAAATAAAATATCTAAAATCCTTTTATAAACCGCTGTCAATCGTCGATTTTCACCCTCGTCGTCCTAAACCCAACTGTGATTGGAGGCCTAGTAGTGACGTCAGAACATTTGTAGCTCCGATCGCGCAAAGCTCAAGCAAATATCTATCCTAAATAGATATGAGCTTTAACGAATATTGACGCAAAAGCGTGGTGTAGGAAGCTTCACGCTCACGCAAAAGCGGGAATGAAAACGGGTACCATTTTCGCTTACGCGTTTTGCTTGAATTTTTAAAGCAAAAGCGCGCTTTTTTACTGAGAAAAGCCTGATTGAAAACGAGCCTTTACTGTGGTTTACAAATTCCTGTGTCCAGGTGCAGTCGCGCCTGTGTTTTTATTAACACCAATGCCCCTGAAAATCGTGTACACATTCTTAAGAGTCAATCTGAAATTGAAGAACTACCAGCAGACAGTAATGATGTTTTTGCCTCAGGGATGCTAGAACATTATGTTCAAAGGCCAGAGGAACTAGAGGCAATAACGTTAGCTCAATTTGGTGCCTGGTACGAATATTCCGAAGCCCATAGAGTGACTAAAGCCGCCCACGATCATGTTGATGAGGGAGAGAGCAATGAAGTTGAAGCTTGTGGTAAATGGCTGAAACTTAAAGATGGCTCAGGGTTTATCAGGAAACGTGGTTATTCTAAAATTATACGGTACAGAAGATTCAATTTGGAAAAAGATCCCGACAACTTTTATCGTGAACAAATAATGTTGTTTAAGCCCTGGCGCGATGAAATTAATGATATCTTGACGAAGAATATTAAATTGGAATATAAGCTTTGTCTCGAAACTATTAATCAAGTTAGGAAAGAATTTCATAACGAAATTGACGAAGAGGCCGTTGATCAGGCCGTAGCAGATTTTAAAAATGGGGAAATTGAAGTGGATATTACTAATATGCAGCCTGAATTAGAACATAGAAATGAAATTGATAGGTCTCTAGCTATGGATGATTCGGATTTTTTAATTAATATGGTTCAAGATTCTCTAGGAAATATCAATAGAGATATTGTGGATGGTAATGCTGGAAATACTGTTGCCCCTTCAATAACGTTAGTTAATGATTCAGAGTACAATGCACTTCTTAGAAAACTGAATTCTAAACAAAGAGAGATATATTACAATGTTTTGTATCATGTAAAAAGCAAAGAAACTCCGTTGCGCCTCTTTGTTACAGGGGGCGCTGGTGTTGGAAAAAGCCTTTTGATTAGTGCTATATTTGAATCTGTGTCAAGGTTTTACAACAAACAACCTGGAAGTAATCCATCGGAAGCGAAAGTTATCCGTTGCGCACCTACGGGCAAGGCTGCTTTTAATATATGTGGGGCAACTTTGCACAGTACGTTTAGTTTACCCGTTAGCCAATTTGCTGGAAATATATCGAGATTGGAAAGTGAAACTCTTCATAAATGTAGGCTACTATATGGACAAGTAAAATTAGTAATAATTGACGAAATTTCCATGGTTGGATTGAAAGTTTTTAATCGAGTAAACTCTAGATTGCAAGAGATTATGGGATGCCCTGATTATTTTGGTGGTGTGTCTGTCCTATTAGTTGGAGACTTTAACCAATTGAGACCAGTTTGCGATTATTTTGCGTTTCAACCCCAAAGTGAGACAGATAATCCGTACGCATCGTTAACTGGTAACCCAATATGGGAGCAATTTGAATTTGCTGAAATTGAGGAAATAATGAGACAAAAAGATGACAAAAGATTTGCAGAAGCTTTGAATAGGATGGCTGTGAGAAATATGACTCAGAACGATATTGACTATTTTAGTAGTTTGGAAGTAAACACTGAACGTGTACCCCCGAAAGAGGCGATACACCTTTTCGCCACTAATGCGGAAGTAAACCAATTCAATCAAGTCAAACTTTTAAACATGAATACGGAAAAGGCTGTTTCAGTTTCAGTGGATGTTGTAAATGGTGACCTTACTAGTGAAGTTAAAAAAAACATTCTGTCCCAAATTGGAACCTTAGCAACGTCTGATACGTATGGTCTACCCAAAGAATTGACTCTTGCGTGTGGTGCAAGGTATATGATGACCAACAATGTTGACACTTCTGACGGACTAACAAACGGTGCGACCGGTTGGTTAAGAAAGATAGAGTATGGTACTAATAGGCTCGGGGAGAAAATCCCGTTCAGGGTTTGGATTGAGTTTGACGATTCTAAAGTTGGGAAAATGTTGAGAATAAAGTGTCGTGGTTTACATGTGAATAATAGTTTTAATGTTTCTTGGACGCCTGTTGAAAAGGTCATTAAAGCATTTAATAGAAAATGGAGACAAAACAATGTTTCAGTTTCGAGGAAACAATTTCCTTTGGTTATTTCTGAGGCGATTACGATACATAAAAGCCAGGGTGATACGTACTCATCGATAGTCGTGCATTGTAAGGCTACAAGGAAATTATAAAGAGCGCATTTATATGTGGCATGTAGTAGAGCAAAGACCGCTTCCGGTTTATATATTGATGGTAAATTTCAAGTTCCAAATGCGCCTAAGAATAATATTGTTGACTTAGAACTCCAAAGGTTGCGTGAATGTAAATCTATTAGTTTCCCGTTCTTACAAAACGCTTTATGCATTTATGTACACAATGTGCAGTCCTTGAACGCACACTTACAAGACGTTCTTGCGGATAAAGTAATTTTAAATAGCCAATTATTATGCTTTGTTGAAACATGGAAAAAAGAAACAGATAATTTTTCTGTACCGTCCTTTACGGAAATAGGTGGTATTCTTCTACCCAGAACTGCTCGTAGAGTGGCGTTTGGATCATCTGTATATTTTAAAGATTCGCCTGAAAATTCCGTTGAATTTATACAATGCAGAGTTTTACGCAGCGATATTCCTTTTGGAAATTCCCACATAGAACGTTGCTGGCTCAATGCTTACATAGAAAATGAACTTGTATCACTGGTACTGTTATACAAATCTCCAGGAGCAAGCCTCCGTTCTGTTTTTGAAGATTTTAACCCCTTGTTTGATGAAAGATATGACAGTAAAGTTCCAACAGTCGCGGTTGGAGATTTTAATATAAATTTTTTAAAGTGCAAGACGGCACTGACAAGGTTTTTTGAATCATTTGATATGTGTTTGCTACCTGGTCTGGAGGAAAAATATTCAACAGATTATCATTGCCAATTAGATTTGGCCTTTGGAAACAAAGCATTTCGAGAGCGATATGAAGCAACTTATAGGGAATCATATTATTCTTATCACAAAGCAATCTGTTTTGTAAGAAAAGCCTAGCTTTAACAAGCAAACTTGTTTTTAAAAATATTTGTCAAGCAATTAAACAATAGAACAACTTAGTGTATACAAGTGGGTGGAGAGGGTGGATTTGTGTACTTTTCTGGCAAAAGCCCAGACAACTTTAGTATTTAACCTGTACGCAACTATATGCGCTTGCAAAAACAACAAAAAAACATTAACTTGGGTTGTCCTTTAGCCAACTTGCTAAATTGTTTGGAATAACCCCTTTAACTTGGGTGTGCCTGTATTCAACTATATACATGGCTTGCAAAAACACCTTTAACTTGGGTGTGCCTGTATTCAACTATATACATGGCTTGCAAAAACACCTTTAACTTGGGTGTGCCTGTATTCAACTATATACATGGCTTGCAAAAACACCTTTAACTTGGGTGTGCCTGTATTCAACTATATACATGGCTTGTTAAACGACATTTAGAACTTGGTTTTGCCTGTATCTAACTATATACATGGCTTGCAAAAACACTAAGAGCAATAGTGTTTTAGCCTGTAGGTAAATTACATCATGACTTTCCAATGAACTACAAGATATTGTGGCTCTACTTGACAGATAGTTGATTCAGAACTGTTCAGTATGGTGGAAATACGGTAAGCGTTTCATTTCTATAAGATATTCAATTGTGTTATATCAAAAGTACCAATTCAGTTCACCTTTCTATCACCATGTCCAACTCGGGAAACTATTTAATAGATTTTGTTCCAGACATTTAAAGTGTGTGATCTTGACATGGAACATATATGTGACTGCTACGACGTAAATCACAGCCATAGAGAGTCTTAGGATGGTCATCAGTGTAGATGAGTTCATTAAATTTGGTATGACCAAAAGAAGATTGGTAAAAGTGTAACCACCTTAGAGAAGGCTCTTAAATTTGGAATTACTAACATAGGTATAACTGGTTTTGCTTTTCATTGAACACGTTAAGCCACTAATGGAGATTTAAATTGAAATCTAATTTTCCATGAACTTCTCATATGGACACTATCTGGGAAACATTTATCGTTTGAACGGGTGGCATAGATGTAATATTGATTAATTGTGTTAATGGTTTTTTCCCATATGGGTTTTCCCAGAACCTGTTTTTCCCAAATGTGATTTGGGTTTTTATGGTTCAAATTATGTAATGCTTTATATCTAATTTCTAAACAAAATATTATATGCTTATTAACATTTGATGGTTTGTAATATGAAAATGTTAAGGAATTGTTATATAGATTGCTGTCTTAGCCTAATGTTATTTTAAAATGTTTTACGTAAACCATAATTTCAAAAATATGGTTTTAAACAAAATTAAAAATAAATTTCAAATAAAAACAAAGGTTTTTTTTAATCACGGGTTTCAATGAAAATGTGGGGTCCTTATAAGAGCCGTCGGCAAGGATACTATTAGTCGGGTTTTATGACGTGATAAATCACGGAGATATGAAGCTTACTTTGGAGGTTGCGGAAGGTCTGGTAGTCCAGCGTAGACGGGGTAGTCTAACACTCGACTCGGAGAGGTTATAATTTGGTTTTCCCAACTTGTTTACCTCTCCGAGTGACGATGACGTCACGGAGAGGTATTGCACTGGACGTGTCTGTCTGTCTGTGTGTCTGTCTGTCTGTCAGACCTCACGTGACCGCGTTCGCAGTTTACAAATCGGAGCAAACAAATACCCGATTTCCGGAACGCTTTCGCGGTTCACGGAAATTTGGCCATTCATCTGCCAACACGTCTTTACTAACTGGCTTCTAAGGACCACAATCTGCTAGTCTTTGTCCATCCCACATGGACACTTGCCTGTACTTGCTGGCTCGTAAGCACCGCCATCTTCTGTTCTTCGTCAATCCCACATTGACACTAGCCTGTACATTCTGGCTCGTAAGCACCACTATCTTCTGTTCTTCGTCAATCCCACATTGACACCAGCTTCTATGCACCACCATCTTCAGGTCTTTGTTCATTCCGGCTTCTTCTCCATCGTTAGGTTTTTAGATATACGCGGCGATCGGCTAGGGTTACGAGAAACGTCTAGCCTCCCAATGGCAGGGCTTCCACCATCGGTTCACGCGAATGCGTTTTTATCTATTATTATAATGGAAACAGATCGTATATATACCCCAAAATTTGAAGAAAGCGGGCAAGAGGGGTATTCTTCACTTTAAACGTCAATATTAGCAAAGTTTCGAAAGATAATAGGAACAACTTTATTTTAAACGATTTAACTATTTTTAAAGTTATTTACTGGCGATTAAAATAATTAATATCATTCATATTTAATTAATTATTTAAGATAAACTTATTTCTATGTAATGACACAAGTGAGAGTTTATATAGAACGAGTAATGAAGATTGCATCCGAATCGAAACACTACACGCACATCAAAGTTAATATAAAGCGAGTATGATGATAAGATCTCTTATAAAACGATAACATTTCCTTTTTGCAGAATATTAAATGGAAATATTTTAAATATTTTTCGGCATTACGATTCTTTAAGTAGTTGTGTAGCTATAAAGCTCTGTTTCATCTTAATATTCCAAGAACATCTTTTGATATTAACATTTCAAATTTGGTGTTTACTTTTTAATTCAGCTTTACTATTTTTATATATATAGTGTAATCGCATTTCTTATATTCATTAGATAATATGGGTGTTAATTCTTCATCTATCCACAAGTGCTGAAACGATTGGGTCTGTGAAATAAGATACCCTAGATTTAAACTGGAAATGACTTTGTTTCGCCTCCTCTTATAGGAGGTGTTAACGGTTCAGAGTGAGCCGAAAGTAAAATACACCCTTCAGTGATACATTTTAGGTCCTCATTAGAATAATTGAGGATACAAAGGAAATTGTTAAACGCTTAAGCCTTTGCTAAAGATCTTGGCATTTTTTCGCCAATTTGAACTATGTATTTCCGGTTTTTCTCATATGCTGGTGGACCTGTGTTTAGAAAGTAAATTCGTCTCGGCTCGGAGAGGTTTATTTTGGTTTCCCAACTTGTAATTCTTCTAAGGAAGGTGGCGCAGTCTCGTAGACTCTGGCCTTCACATGTCCCCATAAAAAGAAATCCATTGGCGTCAAATCGGGTGATCTCGGAGGCCAAGGTATAGGACCCCCTCTTGCTATCCAGCGGTTTGGAAAGCGAAGATCAAGCCACTGACGGACAAGGACACTGTAGTGAGGTGGGGCCCCGTCTTGCTGGAAGACCATAGTCCGTATTGTGGCCAATGGTAGTTCGTCTAAAGCATCTTCAAGGTCCGTTTGAAGAAAATTAAGGTAACGAGCTGCCGTCAACGTTTCTCTCAAAAAAATTCGGACCTATGATAATAAAACGGTTGAATTTGGTAGGTCAGACAATTTAACTAACAAATACCTATTACGTGGTTCAAAACAATTCCTCCCCAGATATTTGTCTTCCACTGAACCTGGTGCTTGTGTTCACGAAGATAATGCGGATTGTCCACGGACCAATAATGCATGTTATGCCGATTGATAGTACCATCGCGATGAAACGTGGCTTCGTCAGAATACAGGAGTGTAGACAGGTAGTTGGGTTCGTATTGAATACGTTCGCAAAGAAACAAGCAAAGGTTGATTCGTTTTAAATTATCACCGTCGTGCAATCCCTGGTGCAGATGTAGTTTGTACGGGTGATAGTGATGTGCATGCCAAATCTTTAGAACTGTGTGATGGCTACAACCAAGGTCAGTCGCAACAGCTCGACTACTTGTACATGGGTGCTGATGAAGACGAGCAAGTGCTACCACAGGTACATGATTTCCGTCTCTGTTTCCTACTATTCTATCGGCACGCGGTTGACTTTCACGTTTTTTGAACGAACCGCCAGTCGAAAGGTTTGCCAAGATCTTCGGGAAAGATTCCGGCTTGGTTGCTGCCTATCTGGATATTTCTGCGCGTACAGGCGTTTAGCTTCCCTGGAATTACCATACACCGTACATTTTGTTAATAAGTATCAGGGACGATTGTCCACAATAAATACTTGTTTTACACTGAGCAATCAAGTCTTAAACTGTAGGCAATACGTTAAACATTATTTCGATTACAGCAGTCTATTGCATTACATTATTCACGATATAAATCCTTCAACACAATATGGTAGGAAACATACTATTTTCAGTGGAATAATACTATCCCATAAAAGCTATTGGCCACAAATACCGAAGCCACCCTGTATATATATTTTTCTAAATTTAAAGAAGCTAGGCGCATTTGGGGCTTTGGTCAAATCTCAGACAGTCAGACAACACATTTTCTGATTACCCTGATACTGTTATCCAGACTTTCCCTCTAATATATTTTCACCCTGACCTTTAAAAAGGTCCATTTTCATTTTCCCAGACTTTACCCTGACTTTTTAGGACCATTTTCACTTTCCCAGACTTTTCCCTGACTTTTTAGGACCATTTTCAATTTCCCAGACTTGTCCCGGACTTTTCAGGCCCATTTTCAATTTCCCAGACTTGTCCCGGACTTTTCAGGCCCATTTTCAACTTCCCAGACTTGTCCCGGACTTTTCAGTTCCATTTTCAATTTCCCAGACTTGTCCCTGACTTTTTAGGCCCGGCCATTTTCAATTTCCCATACTTTCCCCTGAATTTTTAGACCCATTTTTAATTTCCCAGACTTTTTTGGCGCATTTTCAATATACCAGACTTTTCCCAGACTTTTAAGGCCTAGTTTCAATCAAAAAAGTTATTAAATGAATAAATCTATATGGTTATAATTATGTTGAAATGAAAGCTATTAAATCCATCTCTTTGTTATTTGGCTCCGTTAATTTCTGAAACTTATGAAAAACTAGTGTATTACATATTTAACGAAAAACTAGTGTATTACATATTTAACCAAAATTTATGTTAATTATTCAATTTCCTAGACTTGTCCCTGACTTTTGAGGCCCATTTTGAGGCCCATTTTGAATTTCCCAGACTTGTCCCTGACTTTTTAGGCCAGTTTTCAATTTCCCCTGACTTTTTAGGCCCATTTTCAATATCCCAGACTTTCCCCCGAACTTTTTAGGCCTAATTTCAATCGCAAAAAGTTATTAAATGAATAAATCTATATGGTTATAATTATGTTGAAATGAAAGCTATTAAATCCATCTCTTTGTCATTTGGCTCCGTTAATTTCTGAAACTTACCAAAAACTAGTGCATTACATATTTAACCAAAATGTATGTTAATTAACCAAACAAAAAAACGTTATGAAATAAAGAGCTTGAGAATGGATCCCCTTAAAACCAAAACCAAGACCTGTAAGTGTTGTAGTTTGAAACAATTTTTGAAAATGAACACTTTCGTTTCTTTTATATTTACCTACGATAATTTTAGAATCAAGGCTTAGTTGCAGAACCACTGTAACACTAAACAGTGTGTTACACATTAAACATAAACCAAAATAAATATAATTTTAACTATACATCGTGTTATCAACGCCTTTAAAAAAACGCGCCCTCAAAATACAAAAGCTACGTTAGTATGTCGAAAATTAAGAAAACATGTTAGAGAACCAATGAACAGCAATCTTTTGCACGTTTAATACAAAATTTAAATTTAAATAATGCAAATATAAAATGTTATTGAATGAAAGACTATATACAGTTCTGTTTGTCATTATTTCCCTTGAAAAGTTGTCGCTAGCGTTCAGCCACCGGAGGATTCATCATCAAGGTGTAAAATTTACCACTACAGCTGATTGATGTGTCCTAGCTGTCACAGAAAACAATGTAGTATTTAATTGATCTACCAGTAAGATTAATAATTAATTTGAACATACCAACAGTATTCGTAATGTCTGGCTTTTATCTCAACCGAAGTTAATGTTGCCTATAGGGACTCCTATAACATCAACATAACGGCAACGCTACCTTGACCGAGGCTTAACGAAATTAGCTTAGCGGAGTTCGTTAATAATAAAATATTCTGTTGGCTTTTAAATTTAAAATTAATTTTAGTAAATTTCATTGACGTTTTTTGTTGTGAAAACAATAAAAATCATACCTAATTAGCCTCCAGTTTAATTCCAAATCCAAAACTTTAATTTTAACCGAGAGCTCAAACGCCATGTTTATCTAGCTAGTCCCTCTAACGGCGTGAATCACGACAAAAACGCCGTAAATCCAATATAAAGAATTAGAGCTAAAATGCGTTTCTTTAACAGTGCTAAAACACTGTAACTCCAATACCCAAAACAACGTAAGTCATAGTAAGTGTTTTTAATGATAAAAATCAATACTTAAACTTAATTTTTCATTATGAAACTAAGGAAAGGCACATTTAAGGACTGTGATCTTTCATTTAAGATGGTTACCAAACGTAACGAATGAACAGTTTTCTTTATACACTATCCCAATTAACGTCATTTTTCAAAAAAATACCATGTTATCTCTATGGAAGAATATAGTATTTTTCACCAAATGTCTAACTAATTTTATGGATTCTAAAACCACTCTTAACAACTTTTTTCTTTATAGAATTAACTATTAGTTGGATCTCTTTGAAATTTTAACCACAAAATTAGGGCCCAAGTTTTAGTTCACTGGCAAATTTCAAAGCTGCAAACACAATGCGAAAAAAGTTACGGCCAATCAAAGAACCCTCCTTTAGCATTAGAGGCGGTATCAAGTCTTATCTAAGAGCGCGATAAGACGGTTTTAATAATGCCGCCGTGACGTTCACGCCATTAAAACACTCTAGTCTTAATCGTTGCCTTAAATAGCGTTTGTGAACTTTGCGAAAGTTAGGGCTCGGGGATCGGTTAACTATTGTGCAAATAAATTCACATACCAAAATTTGTAAAACGAAGATTATATAAAAGTATTTCGTCTCGATTTATTTCGGAAAAAGGTAGAGTGATTCAATTATAAATCGTAAGTATTTTTTCCGGAAAACTAAAATTTTCAACATAATCAGAAGAATGTTACTCCAAAAACCTTTTTTGCGATACCTTTTATTCAATTTCGAATAAAAAATTATGATCCATACGTTTCTTGATACAAATGTGGTTTTGGTTTCTTTTATCGATTAGTATTTGAACGAGTAGCCGCCAATATTATTTTTTTACGATAAACTTTGATCTTCTTTAAATTGTTATAGCTATATATTAACGAAAAAAAGTTTAAATCATTGAAAAATGATTGTATTTAAAAACCTGATAATGGTATGAACTATCAATAAAAACATTGGTAATTGTCAATATTATCAGAAGTATAAAATACGTCTCTTCGAGTGTAGTGTACCACAAAGCGTGGTAACATGAGAACATTAAAAATAAGGTTACTAAACCGAATCACATGTTGTCCATAATTGGATGTAAATGGATCCGAACGGCTGACTCTGAGACAGCACAGTTTTTCATCTATTTTTGGATAACGTAACTCGTGTCCAAAAAGGGAGGGTCGAATGATAAGCCAGATTTGGAGTCTCATCCAAAATTGGAACCAGAATCATTTATTAAGGGATCAATTACTACCCAGAAATGGTCAGAATATAATCCACACATCAATCAAGCCCGCATTGGACAAATTTCTAACGAATATAGGACTAAAATCAAACCCTCATTGGACAAATTTCAAACCTATATTGGACTAATATCGAGCCCATATTGGATATCAAACCGACGTTGGACAAATTTCTAACGAATATAGGACTAAAATCAAACCCTCATTGGACAAATTTCTAACCTATATTGGACTAATATCGAGCCCATATTGGATATCAAACCGACGTTGGACTATTGTCGAACAATATTGGACTCATATGAAGCCAATATAGAGGCTAGATTTTTTTACATCACCGAGTGATGATTGTTTTGGAAACGTTCTGTTCTCGACGTCTCCATCTGTCTGTGTGTTTGTGTGTCTGCCTGTTTTTACACCCCAGGGGATCGCGTTCGCAGTTTCCTAATCTGAACAAAAGATTTCTCAATTTTCGGTTCGTATTCACAGTTCACGGATATCTGAAAAACTGTACTGAACACAATTCTATTAACTGTCATCACCAATCTAACTACACCATTTTAATGTCTTTCACACACTCGCGAAAGTGGCATACTCTAGGAAAAATGTCTCTTAAAATGATACAACAAGAAGTATGATAAGTAACTTCAGATAAAAATAATTAATATCATATAATATTATAAAATATTTGAGAAGAACCTCTCTTAACCGAAAAATCTGTAGTCAAAGTTTGTAAAGGACGAGTAACGAAGATTGGGTATGAAGTCGATAGTCTGGGTACATTAAATAGTTTGTATAAAGCTTAGTTCGCACTTGACCAAAAACACGACGGAAACATTTGCGTAAGTACCTCTGCGGTAAAACATATTTTGGAAAAGGTGGCAGCTAACTATTAGGAGAATATTTTGGAAAAGGTGGCAGCTAATTAGTAGGAGAATGTTTTGGAAAAGGTGTCAGCTAATTAATTGGAGAATAGTTTGGAAAAGGTGGTAGCTAATTTGGTAACCAAATAATCACGAGACCAAACCGTTCCGAGACCAAATAATCACGATACCAAATAGTCCCGAGACCTAATAATCACGAGGCCCAACCGTCACGAGACCAAAAAATCACGAGACCAAATCGGTGAGACGAATTAGTCCCGCGACCAAATCGGCGAGACCAAAATGGCGGGACCAATTCGGCGAGACCATATTTTCCTGTTCCGTGAGAATTCATATCGTTAGTTAATAGAAACGGAATAGAGAAGTCGTTTTCAAGTAAATGATGAAAATATGTTTCAATTGTGACTCTCTGAAATATAGTGTACGGTGTGGGACGAGTGGATTTTTACTTCTCCCAAGCGACAGGCTTTGTACCTTACGTGTCTGTCTGTGTTTTGTTTTAACTTCTGCAATTGTTTATCAATAAAGAGAAATGATTGCATATCTAGGTAAATAGTTATGTCGGTGATCCTCAAATATTATTTCACTTCCCCTTTTTACCTTAACCGTTTTTAGCCACATCGTAAGATGTGAGCTATTAGTTTCTCTGGGGAAGGAAGTGGGAGTTGCCGTTTCTGTTGTGGTGGCCGTGGATGTGTTCGTCCTCCCTCGTAATACATTATAGTTAATTAATAAAAAAAACCTTTAATGATTCAAATAAAAAATATTAGATTTGCATTTAATTGAACAACATAAAATTAATTATGTAATAGAAAAATTTAAACATTGTAGTTTTATTTTTAATATTGTAGTTCAACTTGGTTTAAATAGATGTCGCTGTGTAAGTTGCCCTGACACTATGAATACATTACACCCTGAATACATGAATGTACACCAATTACACCCTGAATACACGAATCCTGAATACATGAATGTACACCAATTACACCCTGAATACACGAATCCTGAATACATGCATGTACACCAATTACACCCTGAATACACGAATCCTGAATACATGAATGTACACCAATTACACCCTGAATACACGAATCCTGAATACATGAATGTACACCATTATACATGAATGTACACCAATTACACCCTGAATACATGAATGTCTTAAATGGGTTTTGTCGTAGTTTTTTACCATTTCTAGTGTTAACAATCATGCCTATGACAATGAAAATGATTTTCTAATTTAATACAAACATTGAGTGCTTCTTGGATATTTTGTTTTCAAAAGGAAGACAAGGCATTCGACGTGGCACCGAAGAGAATGGCCATTGGAAAAATGAAAATAGATGATGAATTACTTATACAGAAACAGCAAGTGAATGTAAAAGGTGATCCTCCTCTCGACGCCATTCACCTGTACGCCACGAACAAAGGTGCCGCAGATTTCAATGAACTGCGTCTCAATCAGTACAATACTGAATTCTGCGAGTCTTTGGCTTTTGATACCGTCAAAGGAGGCTTTCAAGGAGGTGTGCGAAAAAACATCCTTGAAAAAGCGAAACAACTGAAGCCCAGTTCCACTTACGGTTTGAGCGAAAATATTCGCTTACAAACTAATGCTCGCTACATGGTTACCAACAACATAGACATTGAAGATGGAATTGTTAATGGAGCCACTGGAAGAATCCGTCAAATTGACTACGGAGTGCGTCCTGACGGGGCTCGTGTTCCTATCAGAGTCTGGATTTCTTTTGATCACGAAAGAGTGGGGAAAGGCATTAGAGCAAAAAGTGCCAGTTTGGTTTCCACTTTAAAGGCCGGACCAACTTGGACTCCCCTTGAGAAAACAGTGAGATCATTCACGCTTCGTCACTCGAAAAAAAATGTTGCTGTTTCTAGAAAGCAATTTCCTTTACATGTGGCTGAAGCTATAACTATTCATAAAAGTCAGGGGGATACCTACAAATGCGTGGTGGTTCACATTAACAAAAACAGGAAAATGCAACGGTCAATGTTATATGTCGCTTGCAGTCGAGCCACTTCTGCTCAGGGACTTTATATTGACGGAAATTTTGTACCTCCGGAACCTCCAAAGGACGATGATGTCGTTAAAATAGAAATGGACAGAATGGAAAGAGAGGCGCAACTCTTTGTGCCAACATTACTCTCACGACCAGTAATGTTTTTCCATAACCCCGAGTCTTTAAGGGGCCATTTGGAAGATGTCAGACGTGACAGTTTCATTGTCAGCACTGATTTGCTTTTCTTCGTGGGAATAAGAGCAAAAGAGCAAGATGATTTAAGCATCCCAGAATTTCAGAATTTTGGAGGAATATTCTTGCCGGTTGACGCCCCCGAAAGGCGATCCTATGGGTCGAACATTTACGGAAAAAGTAGCGTGACAGAACAGAGTTTGGATTGTACAGTCACTTATGGGAGGCTTCCAAATATGCAAACATGACCGATGGCCCGCCTAGAACGAATCTGGTTTGATTGTAAATTGGAGGGCAAACGAATTGCCGTAGTTTTCTTATAAAAATCGCCGCAAGCCAGCTTGCGACTGGTGTTGGACGATTTGGCTTTGCAATTCTCTGAAAAATACGATCCAACCATACCCACTATGGTTGTTGGTGATTTTAATGTTGACTTTTTACAAAGAAAACAGGCATTGACAAAGTTCTTTTTGCCTTGGCAAATTGAACTTATGCCAGGATTAAAGAGCAAGGTTTCAACTAATAAAGAGAGTCAGCTTGACTTGGCTTTTGGAAACCCGTTGCTAATCCAGAGATATAGTGCTGATTATAGAGAATCTACCTATTCATTTCACAAGTCCATTTGCATTTTTGAAAAGGCTTAAGGCGGCAGCCTTTGAAAGTGCATGGGAAACCTGTAATTGAATCAGAAATGACCTTCAAAAAACTAGGTCGAGATCACTCAGAGGGAGATTATATTCTCGGCCTTTGGAGAGTGTACAATGTCTATAGAGATCACTCAAAGGGAGATAGCATTTCCATTTGAATAAATTCTTAAAACTGAATTTATTCAAATTGACTATGTTTTCTCGGCCTTTGGAGAGTGGCACTCAGAGGGAGATAGCATTTTCATTTGAATAAATTCTTTAAACTGAATTTATTCAAATTGACTATGTTTTCTCGGCCTTTTGAGAGTGTATAAGATCACTCAGAGGGAGGGAACATTTCCATTTGAATAAATTCTTTAAACTGAATTTATTCAAATTGACTATGTTTTCTCGGCCTTTTGAGAGTGTATAAGATCACTCAGAGGGAGGGAACATTTCCATTTGATTAAATTCTTTAAACTGAATTAATTCAAATTGACAATGTTTTCTCGGCCTTTTGAGAGTGATTGGACGATCGAAATCACTCAGAGGGAAATAACATATACATTTGAATAAAATTAGGGTGACCACTCAAAATTATAAATTATTATCTAAGATTTATAGGAAACTTATCGGATCCTTCAAGTATAGGAAGTAATTGGTGAAAAATTAGGGGAAAAAAGCAGAAAGAAATTGGTGAGAAAAAATATTTAAGAAATTGAAACCAAAATACAAAATTATGGAGAAAATATGAAGAAATGCTTTTAACAAAGTCGATATTAAAATAAAAATCTAATCATATTTCTTTTTATTCAATCGTTTAAGCCTCGACCGATAAGAAAACATTTTTATAAAGGCCATAAAATATAGAAAGTAAATATAGGAAGTGGTCACTCTTAATCATTTAAAATGAAATTATTTAAATTGACTGTGTTATCTCGGCTTTTAGAGAGTGATGTTTTTAAGCTCGATCGAGAGATAAAATTTCTTTATTCACTCACTCACTCCATTGGCTCTTAAGTCTTAAGCCGGGTTTTCAAAGACGTGTGACAAAATCACAAAAATATTTCGCTATATCGCTACCTGCTCATTCAATATTTTAAGGCTTGCACGATATCCATAAAAAAAACTTTTAAACGTTTCCGACACGCACCCATGAAAACCCAGCTTCTAGATAGCCATTGGATGATAAAATCTACAACCTCGGGTATTTTCCATTAACTATTTTACATATCTCTCGTAAAAACGCGATATATATTATTATTATTATTATTAAATTAACCAAATAGATATTAGAGGTAGTATATTTTTCACTAGTCAATCACATAGCAACATTCTAAAAACTCAGTATATAAAACTTGAAACATTAAATCAAATACAGTAAAACGTTTCCTAATATAATTTAAATGAAATTAACTGTCTAAACGCGATATAAAAAGTGCTGTATTAAAAATAATGGCCATCAGATATAAAGACCATTGTCCTTAATTTCCAAAATCCCTTACCACCAGGATTGAAAAGACTGAACAAGCACAGTCAACAAGAACACGAGGCCTAAAAAATACTCTGGAATTTGTCCCACCCGTAAAGCACAAGGCAGAAATTTCTGGGCGACAAAGTTTGAAGGAATACGACACATGTCGGCGATCCTACTCTATAGGTTCCGACTGCCCCGTGTCCGCCCCAACGTCCCTTTCATCACCTCCCAAGTAAACCTCATTACCATCCCCTGATTATTCGAATGATGAACCCTGATTAATGGCATCCACTCAAGCCCTAGTAGCTGCTGTATGTAGCGTGTAGTAAAACAGAAAGTAAAAAAAACAAGGGTCCCAAGAGGACCATTACAATTTTGCGCCACATCTCGTATAAATTAAGCACAGATTATGAGTACTATCTCCTATTATAATAAAGCAATAAATATGAAATTAAATTAAAAATTAGGTTATTTCGCTGGATTAATTAATGTAGAAATCGCATTAAGAAGACTAGCTCCACAGTCAATAATTCACAGACTCGATTTTCGCCAAAAACGGACCTTTTCGCCGCAAAGTGGAAACACTGGCGACATCTTGTATATTTTAGCGAAATCAACACCTGGCATTTTCCAAAATATATTTAAAATTATATTTCAAATTACTATTTAAAATATTATTTTTTCATATTATTTAAAATAAATAATTTATATAATTTAAAATAATATTTTGTAAATGAATTAAATAGCTTAAAATAAATATAAATTTTTAACCAAAATTTCAATGTAGACTCGAACGCGCGGGCCGCCGTTTTAAAACAATCCACGAGGAAAAAATAGTCGAGCGTTCTGACCACTGGGCTGCGAATAGCCCTGCGATTTCCCTTCTGTTTGCGTACTGTATACATATTGTAAAGCTAGAGTTGAATGACAGCTGAGGGTGAAAATTAAGGCGGGGTTTACGACGCCGTCCAATAAGCGGTGTGACGAAGACGAAACGAAGGAGGAGTTAAACTTTCCGTTTATGCTCCCTAATATTTTGCGCTCATCGCTAGATGGCGCAAAATAAAAAGCACTGCAGTTGTTCCAAACAATTATTGCAAGATACTAAAGGATACTGGTGGATGGCCAATAAAAGCTGGGATTAGAAGTTCAATAATGTCCAACCACCAAAAACAGTCAACTGGAGCCTGACAAGCGACTTTCCGAAATAAAATTTATGGAATCCGAGAAACATCCATGCAAGGGAGTGAACGAATCCAGGCGAGTCGAATACAAAAGCGAAACCAAGACTATAAGATATTGAACTGACTACATCCGTAACTTTCTAATCGAGCAACACAAGTTCAACATCTCGAAATTTGACCAGTCTCATCGGCGGCGGCTACTGCTGGCTGAGAAATTCTAGGCATAAATGCCAAGAAGAGAGCAAAACAAAATTCCCAATCCTGTCTTTACCCGCTCCTTGATTTCCCTAACCTAATCCCTGGTCATAAATTCATATGTGGTCCACTAGATAGCTATGATTATACAGTGAAAAATATAATATTGTTTATACTAGTAATATCGGCTGTATTACAGCTGGCTTCCTATTTTCGAATATCCAAAACTTTTATTGTTAATTTTGAATTAAACTTCCCCATTTTTTGTATGTTCACATTTAAATAAATACCTCTCAAAAGCGAGAGTATACAAACGGTGTGGCTTTAATATGGGCTTTGACCATCTTGTATATTCCACTAACCCCTTTTTTGTTCGAGTCTAGGGCGTTTATGTTGAGAAAATATGGATGGGTCTCGCACCAAATATCGAAGACATCCATTTTCGAATTAAAGCTAGCATTATCTATTATCCCCTTCCGATGTTACACATTAATTGTTGTTTCTTTTACCGCCATTTCGACGATACGGTAAGCGGTATCGCGAGATCCCTATGGCGAAAATATCACAGTATTTTGCTATAGAGTCCACTAACGTAATAACTATGACTTCTTGAAATTGGGTTTTATCGAAAAGATTGTAACAATAAGTGAGTTTGGCGATCTGATCATAAATAACTGATACGGAGAAAAGCGTATACATGTTAAATTTTAATAAAAAATATTAGTGACAATATTCCAGATTAATGTCTAGTTCAAAAAAATGATTTGGATATTTACAAATCTTACGCTAAAAGTTAGACTTCAAAGCAAGTGGATTTTATAATAGAAAATATTTTTAATTTAACCGAACGTAGAGTACGACCCTTTTTTCTACGTAATTGTTTTTCGGAAAATTTTGTCGATTGAATACATTTGTCGGTTAAAATCTTACTTAGATTATTCAAGCTTAAAAAATATCATCTAAAATTGTTGTATTGTTTAAACGAATAAACTTCTGAATAGTTTCTGATTATTTGTAGCCAATCGTATTTTTCGAAAAAATCCACAAAAAACCCCGAGCCCTAGCGAAAGTATAGGAAAGTAAGGTCTAGTTTTAGTATTTTTAGTTGCAAAAACTTAATATTTATTTAAATATGAAAACACTTTTAAGGTAGGAATTATCATAAAATTTGTAAATAATTTTAAATTAATCTTTCCCTAAGCCTTGATTAAAACAATTTCCGTAGCACCCTGCCTTATTTCTCATCCTGGTTTCCTCATATATCCTCTGCTTTCGAAGTCTGCTTTGTATTGTGCCATGATTTTATGCTTTATTTATCTCATAAACATAGGTATTAATTCAGGATACCGTTATCTAATTTACTCAAATCAGGGCAAATATAACAATAGAGAATAACACTGTCACTAAGTTTACAGTTTTTACAATGTAGTAGTGTTCTTTAGTACATACTTTTATTGGAAATGCATTCGGACATACGTGGACAGGGCCGTGCGGTACTGGGTACTGTCCATCAATGGCTCCTCGCTGGACGCCATTAAGAATGCTGGTTTCGTGGGCTTCACTGGAGTGGACAATGGTTCCTTCAAACTCCTACAGCACACGGAAACCACCAAAACCACTGCAGCCGAGTCTACGGCAGGGGGTGGGACTAGCGAGATGGTAGATCTCGCTGTGGAGCTCGCTGGTGTCGCTCTAGGCACAGAGGGGGAGGGGTGGCTCATTCGGAAGCTTGTTCTTCCATGGATGAGTCCACCCTACTGGAAGAATCGGATGGGAACCTTCGGGATCCAGCCGATGTGCGTTCTAGTGGTCCTGATGAGAGGGAGGATCTTCGGACTGGGAGCTTGCCTGTCCGGGGGGGGAGGTGCCACTAGCCCTCTCGGGACCGATGAGGCGTAGCTAGGTCCCTTCTGAACCCCTCTCTTAAGGACCATGGAGACGCTACGTGCAATTCAAATCAATCTGCACCATAGTAAGGCGGCCTCTGCGGTACTCTGCAGGATGTTTGCTATAGAGGGTCTTGATCTGGCCCTCGTACAAGAACCGTGGATTTGCCATGGCAAAATCCTCGGTCTTGACGCGGCGGGGTCACTGTTTTATGACCATACTGCTGCTAGACCTAGGGCGTGTATTCTGGTTCGGAGGGATCTTTGTTGTATCTCTCTACCGCTGTACACGTCCCAGGACACGGCGGCCGTGAAGCTAGTCCTGGCCACTGGGCATGCCAAGTTGACTATCACGGCTGCCTCTACATACTTTGCCCACGACGCGGACACTCTCCCGACAATTGAGGTGATCAATTTGGTCAATCCATGTGAAAAAAGAGGGGACAAACATTGGCTGCGACGCCAATGCTCATCACATCACGTGGGGCAGCTCTGATTGCAACAGGAGAGAAGATGATTTACTAGAATATTTAGTTGGTTGTAAACTCTATATTCTGAACCCAAAAAATGAACGTACTTTCGTTACTTCTAAGAGAAGGGAGGTAATTGACCTCACGTTAGCCACAGAAAACCTCGTGTCTTCCGTGTCTAACTGGCATGTGTCTAATGAGCCGTCTCCGTCGGATCATAGGCACATCTGCTTTACTGTCGCGACTACCTCTGTCCCGATGGGTGCAAAGATATGCAATCCAAAACGGACAAATTGGGCCGGCTATAGGGAAGACCTAATCCTACGCTACGGAGGGGGTCACACTCCTAAACTTACTTCACCTAAGGATCTTGATAGGGCTGCTTGTGACTTACAGTGCTCCATCATGGAGTCGTTTCACCGAAACTGCCCACTTAGGACCGTCAACCGCTCGAGGCTTGCCCCTTGGTGGAACGCGGATCTCAGCCGGCTTCGGAAATACACGCGCATGCTCTTTAACAAAGCCAAGCCCACGAGTGACTGGACTGGATACAGGCAGTCCCTTATTACCCACAACAGGGCCATTAGAGCTTCTAAAAAGGACTCCTGGCGCCGCGGCCCTTCTGTGAGCAAGTCTTCAATGTCCCTGCTATGGCCAGGGTCATGAAGATTCTAGCGCACGATAGCACACATCGACTTAATACTATTAAGCTGCGGGAGGATGTGTACACTAAGTCTGGGGCTGAGACTCTGAAGCCTATGCCTGACTCTACTTTAATCAGTCCAACAAACCCTGACTCTCAATACCCTGTTCTGCACAGGGCGAAGAGGGAGGACTGGCTTGTAGCCAGGCAGGTTGTTACGATTTCCAAGCTTCGCTGGGCTGTCAACTGTTTTGAGCCCTGCAAGTCTACGGGACCCGATGGGGTCTTCCCTCTGCTTTTGCAGAAGGGCTTAGACCACATCGCCTCTCCGTTATGCAAAATCTATAGACTTTGCATCGCTCTCGGTCACATACCTCGTGACTGGAAGCGCTCTAGGGTCATCTTTATTCCCAAGCCCGGGAAGGTTTCCTATCTCGAGGCGAAGGCATATAGGCCCATATGCCTGACCTCCTTCTTCCTCAAAATCCTGAAGAAGCTGGTGGACAGGTACATCAGAGACGAGGTACTTTCGGTAACTCCTCTCTCTTCTTCACAATTTGCTTACCAAAAGGTAAGTCAACTGAGACGGCCCTTCACGGCCTCACGAACTGCCTGGATAGGGCATTCGAGTTTCAGGAATTTTCACTGGCCATTTTCCTCGATATCGAGGGGGCCTTTGATAAGGTCTCTAGCTTGGTTATTACTGAAGCTGTCAAGAGATTTGGCATCAGCGACACTCTTGGCCGCTGAATCAAGTCCATGCTGACCGACCGTGAGGTGACGGCGTCTCTCCTTGGGGACTCTCTAGGGGTGACTACCAGTAGGGGCTGCCCTCAGGGTGGAGTGCTCTCCCCCCCTGTTGTTGTGCCTGGTGGTGGACGAACTCCTGGAGAGGCTCGGGGGTTCTTAGGGCTGTCACTGCTTCGGGTATGCGGACGATGTGGCGATAGTCTTTACCGGGAATTTCCCGGCTACTGTCACCGCACTTATTAGATCTGCTCTCTCTAACGTGGAGCAATGGTGTCAGGCGGTCAACCTCACTGTTAATCCTAAAAAAACTGTCCTTGTTCCATTTACGAGGAAGAACACTAAGGATCTGTTCAATGATATCTCTTTCTTTGGCCAGGTCCTGACAAAGTCCACCGAGGTGAAATACCTGGAAGTGACTTTTGATTGCAGACTCACATGGAAACCGCATCTTGATCGGTGTATCAAGAAGGCCAAAATGCTTTTCTGGAGGACCAGAAGCTCTGTCGGCCAGACTTGGGGCCTTAACCCCAAGGCTGTACACTGGCTCTATACTGGGATCATCAGACCCATATTATCCTACGAGGCACTTGTCTGGTGGACAAGGGTCCGGCTTAAAACGGTGCAGGCTGCCCTGCGCAAGCTTCAAAGGCTTGCCTGCATCAGTGTTACGGGGGCCATGAGCTCAACCCCAACTGCTTCCCTGGAGGTGCTCCTTGACATGCTTCCTCTTCATCTTTTTATTGAGGAGGAGGCTGTCATGGGGGCCTACAGGCTCCACATTAATGGCTGTGGGGTCCCAAGACTCTGGGATTACAGCCATACGAAGCTCTTCCGGGAGTACGCCGCACTCGAGCCATCGCTAACGATGTGCTTTGACAAAACTGCTACCAGTTTTGATTTCACTAAGCCATTCAGCATCCATTTTCCCAGTCGGTCCGAGTGGACTAACTTGCTGCCTCTTGGCACTGGAGGTGAAACTATTTGGTTCACCGATGGTTCCAAGACCGACTCCGGCGCTGGCCCCGGCTATTACTGCCAAACCACAAGGGTCGGTTTTTCTGCTTGCCTGGGTACCTTTGCTAGTGTGTTCCAGGCGGAAATTGCCGCGATCTGTTATTGCGCAGATTACTGCATTAACAAAGGGTATACCGGACGGACTGTGAGAATTTACTCTGACAGTCAGGCCGCCTTGAATGCGCTGAACCAGTGTGAGATTACATCTCAGCTGGTGCGTAACTGCCTTGATCTGCTAGCGCGACCGGCATCCCGCAATAGGGTTCTGTTGTACTGGGTGCCAGGGCATAGCGGATATTATGGCAATGAGCAAGCCGATAGATTTGCAAAAAGGGGCGCGGAGGCCAAGCTCTTGGGGCCGGTGCCGGCCGTCCCCATCCCCTAAGGGTATGTCAAACGGAGTCTGCACGACAGGCTGACTGTCATACAAAACCAGCTCTGGCATAACATGGAGGGCCAGCGACAGACAAAACAGTTAGTCAATGGCCCCTGCAGGTCTCGTGCTAGAGACCTAATTTCGCTCAGCAGATGGGATATTAGGCTGGCAACCGGTCTTTTGACCGGACACTGTCGGCTTAATAGACAGCTCCATCTGATGGATCTTGCTGACTACCCTCTCTGCAGGTCGTGCCTGGAGAAGGATGAAACATCCGCTCACGTACTTTGCGAGTGCGACTGCTTCGCCTCGCTTAGACTAGAACATTTTGATTCACACACTGTGGAGCCCTCGAGGGTCTCCTCTATTACATTGGAGCGAATTCTTCGCTACGCTGCAGCTACGGGCCTATTCAAGGCCTGAAAACGAGGATGCACAATATGCCTTTGGCATCGGTCCTAGGGCGCGTAGCGTCCTCAACAATAATAATAATAATAATAATAATAATTATAATCAAACTTTATTATTGACTCACTTTCTTTAAATAAACAAAAAGGTGATCGGGCTTTCCCTCTTCGTTGCTGGAACCAAAAGGTATCTTTCTCGTCCTCGGCCCTCCGTATCGAGTCGGGTCTAAGGGTTCCTTCCCCCTTGACTTTTGGTCGAGGGGTTAAGTCTCTGTCGGGATTCCGACGAGGACAGTTGCGCGATGCAATAGGACTTTCTTAGACCCCCCTGATAGTTTTACAAGCGTATGCTCGTTCCGCTGCCACCCCAAGCTCGCTAATTTTAACGTCATGAGGAGCAACGGCCGACCAGGGGTAACGCCATTTCGCGTTTGCGATATGGCCGTTACAACTCCCTCACCCAAAAAATACTTAATGGGTAGGGCTGTGCTATTCCAACGCTGGGGAGAAAAGGTCTTCCTCCACCAGCATTGGCGAAAAATCCAACACGTCCGAAAATTCGGACGGGCCGGACTCGTGGGCCTCCGGCGGAGATGAAGCCGCGGCTGCGGCCCCAAGGTCGATCCCACTCACCCCGACGAGGTCGTCAGGGGTGAGGGTCTTCCCCCTAAATACATTGCGGGTTGGGCCCCCAACACGGCTGGTCATCTGGCCAGAAGGCCACCGGGCGTCGCTGTAATATATTTGGCCCGAATGGCACCAGGTGGCGACGCTTCACCTACTTGGCTGTTGGGGCGCCTATGCTGTTGTCTTTGATGGGACGGGTGCCCTTCCTACCCGCTTCCCCACGGCGCCTTTTGTTATTATTCTCAGTAATAGCAAGCGGAATATATAATTTAAATTAGTATTTATTAAGTTAATTATTAAATTATACACTATATTATTAACCGTATCCATCAGAGTATCAAAGCATAATGAAAAACAGATCAACTTCTAAACTACGACATTTTTGTCTAGCAGACGACGCCTAAGTATAAACCCAGTTCACTTCAGTTCTAATCACGCAATGAGCAAAGTCTCTTAACATACTCTCCCTCTTTGCCATTGGACCTCTCCCTATATCTTATACATGGTTATAGATAGTTATACTGTTAATACCTTAGTAACTTATGTAACATACATCATTTTAGTTTTAGTAATATTAAACAAAATCCATCATTTTTAGTTTCTGACTTAATGTTTCTAAAGTTTGTTTGTTAAGTGCCTTGGTTAGGATATCCGCGACATTGTCTTTGGTGTTGATATACGTCACATAAAACAGGTTCTGTTCTAAGATATCTTAAGTCGATATGCTTGGATCTTTGGTTTTCTACAACGTTCTTTACGAAGTGTATGGCTGATTGATTATCGCAGAGAAGATTAGGTATGCCAATGTCCCGAATATTGAAGTGTCGCTTGACATCGTGCATAATGGGCATCAACCATAGTAACTCCTTCACAGCCTCTGACATCGTGATATATTCAGCTTCCATGGTTGACAACGCAATAGACTTTTGTTTAAAAGATCGCCATGAAATCGGGGATTTTCCGATACAGCAAATATAGCCACATGTGGATCTTCTTGTATCCTTATCTGATCCCCAATCACTATCGGAATATATATTCAATTTGCAATTCGCTGTTTCTTGTTGATAATGAAGTCCGTAATGTGCAGTAGCTATGACATATTGCGTTAAGTAACATAGTCTTTTCCAGTGAGTAAGACCCGGATTTGCATTATATTGCGATAATGCGATGACGGAGTATACAATATCTGGTCGTGTTCTCTGTGCGACGAATAGTAGCGCTCCTATAAGCGATTGGTATGGGTATTCTTTCATGTGCTCTCTCTCTATCTCCGTCCTTGGACAGTCATCCCGTGTCATTGCTGCTCCCGGTGCCATGGGCAAACCCACAGGTATATCAGATATTTGATATTTCGTCTGTAGATCCCGTATGTAGGTTTCTTGATGTATTCGAACCCCTTTACTCGTCCAGTCAAAATCCACTCCTAACAGTTTGGTGATGGGCCCCAGATTCTTAATTTCATACACTTGCGATATGGTCTGATAAACCCGTGTTATTTCGGCTTCAGTGTTTGCGAGAATGACTAGATCATCGACATATACGAGAATGATGACTTTCTTCGGTACATAATATATACAATTTGTACCTAAGAGTTTACCAAATCCAAGCTTCTTAAACATTTTATCGAGTTCTAAATACCATTGTCTTCCGCTTTGTGGCAATCCATAAAGCGCTTTGGTAACTTTAAGACATGTTCCTTCCGTTCTTGCATCATAGCCTGGTATATGTTTCATATGTACGGGCTGGTCTAATGTTCCGTATAAATAGGCGTTTTTTACATCAAAATGGGCATGCGTCCACCCAAGATAAATGACAAACATCAGAATGAACACTCGGATCAGTCAGAAGTTCACTACTGGTGAGAACGATTCTTCATAATCGGTACCAGGTCGTTGGCTAAAACCCTGTGCTACCAAACGTGCTCGGTACCTTGTCTGCTTTCCCTCATTTGTTTTTAAAGCGTACACCCAACGACAACCAACGACCTTTCCTTTAGTTGGTTGTGGGACGGTGGTAATTACATTCCTAGTCTTGAGTATGTTGACTTCGGTGTCCATGGCCTCAGCCCATTTATGTTTGTCAACAGAGTTGACAGCTTCACTATACGACTGTGGAATCTTGATTTCAGTGTAATTAGCCTCATATATCGAATCCTCTTGGGGGACTGCATTCTTCGTGGAAAATCTTCCTTTTGAGTCTCGGCAATAAACATCCAAGCGTCCTTTAGGCTTTCCACTCTGTCCTACATTGACTTTCTTCTCCCGACCCCTAGGCAGTGTGTCCTCCGATCCAGCTGATATTTCTGCAGAGCCTCCGGATATATCTTCTACGTTGGCCGATGTCTCCTCTGCGCTATTCGATGTCTCCTCTGCGCTAACCGATGTCTCCTCTGCGCTATCCGATGTCTCCTCTGCGCTATCCGATGTCTCCTCTGCGCTATCCGATGTCTCCTCTGCGCTATCCAATGTGTTCTCTGTTGATACGGACATAACGCGTGCCTTAGGAACTTGTTCTGCGCCTTTCTCATCGACAAACCATTGATAAGATAAGGGGTTTTCCGTCTTATGTTGGTCAAAATAATCCATACCCAATTGCTGTTCATTGAAACGTACATGTTTCGATTCTGTGGTTTTCAAAGAATAACCCAATAAGACACCCATCTTGGCCCGTATGTCCAGTTTGTGTTTGCGTCTTGCCTTTGGCACATGTACATAGGCGAGGCATCCTATACGTCGGAGGTGTCTAGCACTAGGGGTATGTCCGGTCCATAGTTCCGTCGGTACTTTATTATGTAGACTGGCATGTTTCGTTCGGTTTTTGAGGTATACTGCAGTATAAACGATATCTGCCCAGAAACGTAACGGCAATCGGCCTTCCTCAAGCATCGTCAGGGTTGCGTCCATTATCGTCCGATTAAGTCGTTCTGCGACTCCATTCATAGCTGGTGAATATGCATAAGTGTACTCATGTTTTATTCCTGTGTTCTGACAATATTCATGAAAAGCATTTGAGCTATATTCACCTCCATTATCAGTACGGAGACATATTATTTGATGTCCAACCTGTCGTTCGGCGTAAGTACGGTAGGTCTTGAAACACGATAGGACGGCGTCTTTAGTGGCCATGGTAAAAATCCATACGTAGCGACTGTAATCATCAACGAATGTCACATACTATCGAGCCCGTGCTGGAGATGTAACCGGTGCCGGTCCCCATACATCCGAATGTACGAGCTCCAATGGTCTTTGACTTCTTATGTTGCCGATGGCTTTATATGGTTGTTCTGTGCTTTTGATCAATCTACAGGATGTACACATCTCCAATGTGCCCGACAATTCTCGTAATCCACGTATCATACCGTGTGTCGCCATATATTGTAGGTCTTGTTCGTTAATATGCCCTAGTCGTCGGTGCCATAGGTCTAAGTCACCCAGGGTATTCCCTTTTTCTACGTTGAAAGATTCGGTCTTCTCCTGCTGTGGGCCATGCTTCAATACAATGGGATATACCGTGTAATGTAGACCTTGTAGGTCCGCACCAAAAGCTTCCTCCCCATCTGGTTTGTATGCTATAAACCGTTGCTTTTGGAACACGCCTTTGTATCCCGCCAAATCCAATAACCTCACAGCAATGAGATTGTTTTTCATTTTTGGGGTGTAAACAACGTTCTTTAAGACATATACATTAGGTTGATATTTCGTATCTAATTTTATCCAAACATCTCCCCTCCCTTCAGCCTGCGTCACGCCTTCACCTATCGTCACACTTTTTACGTCAGGGGTGAAATTGCAAAACCATTTTCGTTGTGTGCAAAAGTGATGGGATGCTCCCGGGTCTATAATCCAACCCCCATCTGACTGTACATTGTAACATGCCGATGTGAAGAACGCACCATAGTCATCATTCTGTCTTCTTGTGGTGGTACGCCTAGGTGGTCGTGTATTTCGTTCTTTACGGCATTCAGCGCTCCGATGCCCTACACGTCCACAATTATAGCATGCCCCGGTAAACTGCCTATTCCTTGTGTCTTCAGGCCTTCTATTTCTCGGTTCGTCTCTCCCTTCTTCGAATTGTCTATACCTCGGTTCATCTCTCTCTTCTTCGAATCGTCTATACCTCGGTTCATCTCTCCTGTCTAATTTGGCAGACTGCTGTTTCGTGTGAGCCGAGAATGCTACGTTTTGTTCTCTGTCTATTGATTAATTTTTCAGTTCTTGTCTCCCATATTCTGCTTCGAGTTGCTCTTTAACATACTGGAAGGTGAACTCTGACTTGGGTAATGAATATAATTTCGTCACCAAATGCTGATACGAGTCCGGCAGTTGGTCTATGAGTTGATATGCTTCTTCCTCATCATCAAGTTTTTTTCCTGCGTTTGCTAGACGACGCTTCATATGACATAAGCGGCCAATAAATTGTGGCATGGTTTCCCCTGGTTCAAATTTGGCGCTATAAAATTGTCTTCGCAATACAGCAATGTTGGCTATAGTAGTTGGTTCATATACCGTTTCCAATTTCTTCCATGCTTCCGTGGCCTGTGTGATGCCATCAATGACGTCTCGTACGTTATCGGCTAAACCCATAGCAATTGTAGAAAATGCTTTGTATTTCAGGGCTGTATACCTGCGTGTGTCTTCTACATTATCTGCAGCTGGGATGGGTTCGGTGTCTTGGACTATATCCCATACTCCACGATCTTGTAACAACATGGTCATGTTGTATTTCCAGTCTTTGTAATTCGTTTTCCCTTCCAGTTTGGGGAAATGCCCAAATGGATTAGATCCATCGGCCATCTTGAAAGCTTGTGTAATAACTAACATGCACTGACTAACCACGCTCTGCTACCATGTTATTATTCTCAGTAATAGCAAGCGGAATATATAATTTAAACTAGTATTTATTAAGTTAATTATTAAATTATACACTATATTATTAACCGTATCCATCAGAGTATCAAAGCATAATGAAAAACAGATCAACTTCTAAACTACGACATTTTTGTCTAGCAGACGACGCCTAAGTATAAACCCAGTTCACTTCAGTTCTAATCACGCAATGAGCAAAGTCTCTGGCGACGCTTCACCTACTTGGCTGTTGGGGCGCCTATGCTGTTGTCTTTGATGGGACGGGTGCCCTTCCTACCCGCTTCCCCACGGCGCCTTTATGTTTCTGCGGCTGGTGTTGGGCCTGGCCCACCTGGGCCACCGCCATCACTGGACCTCTCCCTTGACGCCAGGTGCTACTTTCGTTGCCGTTGCAAAATTCCCAAGGGTTAAATGAAATGAGTGTCGTGGTTTCCCCCACCCAAAAACGTTACAAAGGGTTTCCTTTGGTGGAACGTAAATTGTAGGTATGGCGAGGAACACCCTTTTCGCTCTCTCTCCGCTCTCTTCTCCTACGTTTAGGCTTAGCTATATCGACAGGTGAATTTTCACCGGCGATTTCGCTATCCTGCGGAGAGTCTCCCGTCCAAGGTAGAGTGCACCGTTTCAGGTTTGAAACGTGAGAGATACCAGCGAAATTTCGCGTAGTTTCCTCCTCCAACCTGTACGTCAACGGGGTAGTTCTTTCCTGCACTACGAATGGGCCGTCGTACCTTTTCGCGAGCGAAGCCGTGAAACCACGACTCGCATCGGAAAGTGGGTGCGCACGGCGCAAAACAAGGTCGCCATGTCGAAAATACACGTGTCTCCGACGCTTGTCGCAGTGCAGTTTCTGCTTTACCTTCGAGTCCTGCAGGTTATGCCTTGCATGCAGTCTAACCTTCAGTCTCTCAGCATATAGATCTGAGTTTCGGTTCTGGTAAATATTTACCGGTTCCAATTCCCAACCTAACGGAGCGCAGGGCTCCCTACCGAAATTCATCGCCGCGGGCGTGAATCCAGTCGAGCTGTTTTCAGCTGACACTAAGGCAAAGCCCAACTCAGGAATACGAGCATCCCAATCCCTATGTTTCTCAATATAAAAAATAATCATAGGCTTGATATTCCTATTCATGCGCTCAGTAATGTTTGCCTGAGCATGATACGGAGATGTATTTTTCGGGCGTATACCCAATCTTTTACATGTCTCCTTGAATTTCGGACTGGAAAACACAGAAGCATTATCAGTAATCAGTTCCTTTGGGAATCCAAATCGACAGAGAACTTCAAATAACTTCTACCATATTTTCTCCGAAGTCATTTTTCGTAAGGGGTAGGTTTCTACCCACTTAGTGAAATGGTCTACGACGACGAGCGGGTATTTTTTACCCTTGGAGCTGCGAGTATAGGGACCCATGAGATCACAGGTCACTAATTCCCACGGCCTTTCGCTACGAACGCTTGATAGCAGCCCGGGCTTTAATTGTGCAGATGGCTTCGATTTTTGACACATCTTACAACCCCGAACAAACTTTAAAACGTCGCACTTCATACCCGACCACGTGACCCGGGATTGTAAATGTTTATACGTTTTACAAGCTCCCAGGTGGCCGACAAGGGGCTCGTCTTGAAAATATTTGATTACCTCTAGTCTTAAGCTTCGAGGTATTACCACCTTCCAAGCTTTCTCTAGGGCATCTTCATCCTCCTCGTCCCATAGTGCAAAGTATCTTAATAGCAACCCATCCTTATCCATTATGTACTGATCTAAAACTGCCAAGCCTTCATGAAACGTTTTTAATTTTTTTAACCATCAAGTTAATGTCTATCTAGGAAAACTTTAACTAAACAATTTGGGTAAAAATATTTTGAGATAATTATATGTAAAGCATAATTGCAATATATCTGGCCCTTTGAAATTCATCTCTAAAATTCTTAACTAATTTCGTTGGAAAATAAACCTTCTTTGGAAATTAATCTCTTGAATTCCAATCTCTTGAATTCCAAACGAATTTCGTTGGAAGATAAACCCTAGATCTTCTTTGGAAAACCAACCCTAGGCTTCATTGGGCATTTATCTCAATAATTCCTAACGAATTTCTTTTGGAAATAAACCATGGACTTTCTTTGGAAATTTTTCTCAACAATTCCTTACTTTGGAAAATAAACCTTAAACCTTTTTTGGAAATTGATCTCAAGAATTCTAAAGAATTTCGTTGGAAAATATTCCCTAGACATTCTTTGGAAATTTATCTCAAGAACTTCTTTGGAAAACAAATCCTAGACCTACTTTGGAAATTTATCCCTAGAATTCCTAAAGAATTTCTTTAGAAAATAATCCCTAGAAATTCTTTGGAAATTTATCCCTAGAATTCCTAAAGAATTTCTTTAGAAAATAATCCCAAGAAATTCTTTGGAAATTTATCTCTAGAATTCCTAAAGAATTTCTTTAGATAGAAAATAATCCCAAGACCTTCTTAGGAAATTTATCTCTAGAATTTCTAAAGAATTTCTTTAGTAAATATTCCCAAGACATTCTTTGGAAATTTATCTCTAGAATTCCTAAATAATGTCTTTAGAAAAGAATCCAAGACATTCTTTGGAAATTTATCTCAAGAATTCTTTAGGAAATTCCAAGGAAGTCTTTGGAAATTTTTTCTTTAGAAAATGATCCCAAGGGCTCCGTACGGTTCCAAAGAAATTCCTTTAGAACTCTTAGGAAGATTTTTGTAAGGGCTTGAAGATCGCTAGTTTTTAAGCAAAGCCATGGATGGCAAAGCTGTCTACGATTGTTAAGCCTTGGTCGTTTCTACCTTGTAAAGTTTGTAGATTTGCTACTTGTATACCTGTTCACTCCCCCTCTCAACCGAAATTATTCTATTGAAGGATTTCTGTCTTCCCCTGCAATCAACCTGTCATGTACATGGGTTCCGAGTTCACTATTATGGCTGCGCACTAAATAAATAAATATAGTGTGCTACCACGAAGCTAGGGGGGAAAAACTGTGACGTCAATATTGGGTCCCGAATTTGTATTGCCCAAGCTGACGACGTCTCGCGACTGCCAATATGGTCGCCTGAAAATAAGGTAAGAGATAAGAGCATGTGACGTCACTACAAAGTTCGTGGCAACACACTATTATTATATAAACCGGTGTTATCAGTTACTTGAGGGCTTTTTGTATTCTTATTGCGCTGTGTGAAGCATCTAATAAAGAGCCGAGTTTAGCTCAGGAATTGAACCACCTCCCCAACCCAAAGCTCTCTGTAGGTCTAACATTTACCATACAAATTATTTTACTGTCAGTGATACAGCGGCAACATTTTGCTCAAAAACAACTATTAATTTGATCTGTTGTACATCGTATAGCATCAAGCGTTCAGGCATAAGAGTATTGTAATTAACTCTAATAGGACAAAAATAACCTTACTGGAGAATCCTAAAGCAGTCCTGATGTTTTGTCACGGTCGTTCGTTCAAGAAAGTCTGTTCCATTTTCAACTTAATGAAGGATTCTGTAGCACCATTGGCTTCTAATTACTGCTCCAGTCAACGAGATTTAAATCCTGAAAATTAGAATTTCCTTTGTCTCCTCTCAGTACGCACAAACCTAGGCCTAGCTTTACGACAACCAGTGACACTTGACTACGACAATAGACGATGTGAGCCAAGTCCTAATCCTAACTGACTTCAGTACTCGTTGTCAGAAATCTTATATAAGTTAATAATTTAACATTAATTACATACCTTCAATCTTGTTATTCCTTCTCTAAGAAATTGTAGCCGAAAAAATTCGACACGACGGTCCAGTTGAGTCAGTTCTTTGTTCTTATCTCGACTTCTCGAGTCGACGAGTCGAGTATACGACTATACGCCTCTACGGTTCTATCTAAACCAACGGAGTAACGGCGTCCGACCAAAGAGAGTATAGGGGAGGAGTGGAAAGAGGGGAAAATCTTGTCACTCTTTTCTACCGCGCATCTTCAACGCGCAGTACCGAGGCATTTCCGTTTGAGACATTAAACGGTATCGTAGGTGGCGCGACTGAGCCGGAAACTCCCTCGTACCGCTAGTATAATTTAGGGGAGACATAACCATTTACGCTTGTGGAACGGGGGAGGTTCCACTCCTCCCCTATATTCTCTTTGGTCCGACCGTCCGGTGTCTTCTCTTTATCACAGCCCACTCGATCACGCAAGTTGCACGCGCTATAGCGCGTGGAACCTGCGTGATCGAGTGGGCTGTGTCTTTATAAAGCTAGCCAGTAGCATAGCCCACTCGATCACGCGCGTCACAACGCAAGCTGCTCGCGCTATAGAAGCCCCTCAAACAGCCAAAAAGTGCAACTTTTGGATTCTTGGCGGGAAATTCGAAGTCTGCGAAAATTAACATTACATTCTATGGGAGGAGGTCGGTTTTTTGACCAGATCCTCTGTCCTATTGATCCAAATGACCTAAAATTTTTGAGACGTGAAGTTCGACGTCTTTTATTATTCTAAAAAGGATTCAAGCTTCTAGAGTAGGTAGTTTTTTTTATAAAAATTATTTTCAAAATCAAAATGATGGGTTCAGTGCTAAGACTGATTATATCATCGGATCTACTGGTCCAAATGTCCTGAAATTTTAATTAGAGGTGTGTTACAATCTATTCTATTATATTGAAAAGGATTCAAGCTTCTAGAGTAGGTAGTTTTTTTTATAAAAATTATTTTCAAAATCAAAATGATGGGTTCAGTGCTAAGACTGATTATATCATCGGATCTACTGGTCCAAATGTCCTGAAATTTTAATTAGAGGTGTGTTACAATCTATTCTATTATATTGAAAAGGATTCAAGATTCTAGAGTGGATAATTATTTTAATAAAAATTTATTTCTAATGTCATAATTGTAAATTAAGTACTTAATGCACAATATCTTTGGATATAATGGCCCAAACGTCCTGAAAATTTAATTAGAGGTGTGTTACAATCGATTATATTATATTAAAAAGGATTCAAGCTTTTAGAGCGGATAATTATTTTAATAAAAATTAATTTCTAATGTCATAATTGTAAATTAAGTACTTAATGCACAGTATCTTTGGATCTAATGGCTCAAATGTCCTGAAATTTTAATGAGAGAGATTACGGGGAGCGTGAGGGAGTTGTTGCGATCAATTTGGGAGACGAAAGTGTACATTGCGGCGAATAAGACCAGTCAGGCTATTGAGTCGCTTTTGAGGAGGGGAGGACGGTAGGACCCCGAGGTCTCTTTCGCTACTCGTAATGGGGATGCAGTGACCGTTGATGGTGTAATTGAATAGCGGATTGCGCCGGCCGCGAGATGTAAAACGGCACACTTCGCGACGTTAAAGGTGAGGCCATGGGCTGTACCTCACACAACCACAGCATCAAGGTCGAGTTGAAGGGCAAGGCAATCAACCAAGTCGCGGATGGGACGGTAAAGTTTTGCATCATCGGCAAATAAGATGATGGACGAGTTAGTAACCGCCATATATATCTATGGTAACCGCTGACGGCATGGAATTTAAATTGGTTTGAAGTTAAAACCGAAATTGTTTTAATCCAATGCGGTTCTACTGAAGGTTTATGCATTTTGGAGTAACTATGCATATTACGCTGGCACAGTTTAAGGTATTGATATTAAACGGTCATTGATTTACGATGACTTTTGGTCATTGATTTACGATGACTTTTGGCCATTGATTTACGATGACTTTTGGCCATTGATTTACGATGACTTTTAGTCATTGATTTACGATGACTTTTGGTCATTGATTTACGATGACTTTTGGTCATTGATTTACGATGACTTTCGGTCATTTATTTACGATGACTTTTGGTCATTGATTTACGATGACTTTTGGTCATTGATTTACGATAACTTTTGGTCATTCATTAGAGTTAAGGTGAATTATTTATCAAAAGTCATTTTATAAGCTTAATGAGCACTGACGACAAGTTAATTTCAACGCAATTAAGTGTAATTAACGTGAAATTAAACCAAAATATACATTTTTTTGTATGAAAACTCAGATAACTCTTAAATGATGTTCTTGATTAAGATTGTATCTACCCTAGCCGTTAGTAAAGCCGCATGTTTTCTCTTTCACACTTAAGCTAGTTTAAATTATCTCCAAAGGCGATAAATTCAAAACTTAGCGTAAAATGAGAATCGAAAACTCCACTAAAAATTGCAATTAAAGGCCGGATTTTCTGCTAGAGGGTTCTCCTGGTACAGAAAATGACTCGCAACCGAATAACAATAGAGAAGCGAGTCGTCTTAAAAATTCGGTTCTACTTTTTACAGAAAATCGAGGGTTAGGGGTTCTCCCGGTACAGAAAATCGAGATAGGGTAGTCACGTTAAAATATTTGAGCCACGTTTTTTTTCCTCAAACTTCGGCGCTCGATATTTCCGAAAATACGGTACAGAAGCCCGAGCAATAAACATGCTTACACTTTACATGTTAATTGTAATTTGTTCAGCAGTCTTACGTTTGTAACACCACTTCGCGAAGAACATCAATGTCAGTGGAAATTTTACCCGCGTCGAAGGTCTAAGTACGGAAGACCAGTAGAGTGCTACTAGGAATATTGTCGTAACGTCACACCCTCTTATCTCTTACCTTTCTTCTGGCAACCATATTGGAAGTCGTGAGCTTTGGCAATGCAATTTAAAGCCCCAGTAATGACGTCACGTCACATGGTTTTTCTCTCGAGCTGTAGCTCACTATAGTCTACGTTCATTTCAAAAGATCCTCTTCTTACGGGGAAAAGTTGTCGAGGCAAAAAAGGAGGGTGACAATAATGGGCCAAAACAGTACCCCTACCGCCAGAGGGGTTGAAAGTTATAAGGCACGGTCACTAATGGGTTTCTACAATTGTTCGTAGTGGGGACTCCAGGAATTTTGGGAGATGCTTTTTCAAAGTAATGACAAAAAATCTTCTTGAAATACCGCTATGGTCCCGAGCTTGGCACAGTCCTTGTTGTAGAGAGATTTCAGTTGGCCGAGTAGTACGTTACACCCTCCTAAGTCTTACCTCGGTTTTGGGAGCCATATTGGAGGGTTTCAGTTTTCCTTCTGCATTGAACCCACCAATATGGCAGTGTAAATTATCTCACAAGTCTTAGTTCCTTCACCAAACGAAAGCTGTCTCTGGATATTTACTTAAAATTGATTTTACTGCTTCTTCAAACTCGATATTTTTGGACGGTAAATTTTTAACAGAAGTGAAACCACGTGACGTGAAGAAGTTTTATAGTTTTTCTATGCACGGGGAGTATAGAGATGAATTTCACTTATACTAATACAACCCCCTCCCTTCGGATTGGGGAGTTTTAAGAACGTATAGACACCAGAAAATTTGCTTACCTCTAGTCACATTATGAACTTTTTCTTTGTAATGCCCAAACGTTCTTAGTAACTATATAGCTCTCTGGGGACCGAGGAAGATTTTTAACAGTAAAGCGCGCAGTTTTACCCAACTTTGGTCACGGCTTTTTTTAACAATATAAGTTCGAAACATTTCAGTAGAGCTCCATAGTATCATTAGAAACTGTTTCGTATGCTATGGAATGTCTTACTCGAAATAACGTTTATCGGATGCTTCGGAAAAGAACTACATGTACGAATGTGCTAGTTCGGATGTTACTAAACTTTTTCGCTTTGTAAAATACTCCGCGGAATCAAAATCCAGCCGATTGATTAAAAAATTTCATCCATTTTTTTAATTTGAAAAAATAATTTTTTGAACAATTGCAATGAAGTGTAGAATTACTTTTCTCACTCCTGTAGGCAAAAATTCTTAACTTTACCATATGGGCTGCATGTGCCTACAATTATCTAAAACATTTTCACAACATAGTGATATAGCCATAGCCCTCACTCGTTGGTTTTCACATTTTCAAAGAAATAGTTTATTTTGAATATAGATTCTCTACCTCAATAGTACACTTCACCCCTGATTCTTTGACAGATTTGTGTTGCCGTGGATAACAATTGGGAGACTAACCCCCTGTGGTATTCAACAAAACCGATATGTGGTTTAGAAGAAAAAAACCTTTATCAAAAAGCTGTTTTTATAGGACATTGTCAACTTAATACCCCTAATTAACGGAAGATAAAACAGTCAATTTCATCACGAACCCATTCCGAACCTGACCTGTAAGGCTGTAGTCTATGATAGTTAATTTTGTAAGACTGTATTGAGAATAGGCCATCTAATTTCATGCTGGTGTACATACATCCCAACTATTAACTCTTATATCTAATTAAGGGCTGCAAGGTGTTTTTTTAGGGAGAATTAATAATGAACTTTAAAATTTATATTTATATTACAAAACTACTTTATTTATAAATTTGTTTACTTATGAGAAACATGAGGTAAGGGATCGTGAGGGCTCCATGGGCTTATGTATGTACAACTTCCCTCGTGTAAAGGACAACAGCACACACACACCAAAAATAAATTCAATTTGAAATTACATATACAGAAATAAAAAAAATGTTATCACACTTGATCAAATATTATAGGGTATGAATTGAGGTCAAATAACGCTGTTACCAAAATGCGAACTGAATTTTACACCCTGAAGGGCAACTATAGTGGTAGGCAGCGCCTTCTCTGTAGGTAAAGTGTTGAAGGGCTTTGCCGAGACTATAGAGAACTTTTGAGGTTCCATGGAGTGCATATAAAAATGCTCAAACCCCATAGTCGCAGAGGACAGGGGAGGAGGTTTAATCTTTCTCCCGGCAGAACCTGCAAAACGCTTCATCAACAATGTCCCTTATCTCCAGCCTTATTTTTACGTTTTTTGGTGAGGGCAAGCAGTTCTTTTGCTCTCGTGTTGGAGGACTTCGATGCCTCTTTACATCGATAAATCATAAAATCATGGGTTTTTAATTCAACTACTACGTAAAAAGAACAAATTTTTTCATACATTTCAGATTTGCTCAACCATACACACTCAATTATGGGACCATTGCTGTAATATGTTCATACATTTTTCCGCTTTTTCTTTAGCAAAACTGCATAAGTTTTAAACCCTTATTGCAGGAGACATGGGGAATAAAGAATCGGGCTATGAAATACATTTTTACCAGGGAGTTCATAAATCGTACCTTCAATGTCATGTAGATATTTAACAATTCTAGTCTCTTTCATTAGACAGTGAAATTTACAATATATTTCTTTCCCCAAGAGTTAATTACGAAGACCATAAAATAGATTACACGCAAATTGTCAAAATACATGATTCACCAAGAGATTTTGATGTATTATGTACAACTTTACAATTTAGTGAAATAATAAATTTTAATGATAGCATTTTTTAAAAGGACAAACACGTCATATCAGTTCCCCTTCAACTTTCATTCTTTGAAAAAGTGAAAGATGTATTTATACCATCTTCGCCGTTCGATACCAGTAACACCGTCATTGTAACTGGTCCACCGAAAAAAATAGTCTCAACTACAGTGTCGTTTTTGGCCATTAATTCGCAGGTGAAGATTTGTTTACTAATTGATTAAAGGTTATAAGCACAAAACTTCGATCGTGCACTAAAACTGCATTGAAATTGTTCAAAAAGCTTGTTACGTTATTCACCACGTCAGTAATTTTAATCTCGGCAATCCTGACATTTCACTGGATTATAAGGCGTCGATTCCAGATACGGTCTCCCAAGAAAATTGTCAAGAAGCTTGTGAATCTAATGTTGAATAACATTTGGAACAACACGTCACTGCTCTGCGCTGAACGTGAGCCGCATCCTTATACCAATAAATATACACAATTACTCGTAACTAATTGATTTTTCGCAGCGATTAATAATATATCACAGGAAGTAACCGTTCGACTGATTTCTTCAGTTTGGTTGATTAGCGTTACATATCATTTTATTCTTTTTGGGATGTTTCTTGAGATCTGAGTTTACAACAGAGACATACGACACCCTCAACTCATTGGAAGACATAATGGCGTCCAAATTAAAACCCAAAATTCTTGAAGGAGGCTCTGCCCACGAATATCTTAAGATTTTGGTAAGATTATCTTCATTAAAGATTGAAAATGACTCCAATTTGAACTACATTCATAATATTAAAGTTAACCCCTTTGCTGTTTCCACTCATTCGTGTTTCTTGCAAAGTAGTTTGCATCAAATAATTCAAAACTAATCATTTTCAGGCTACTGAGGATGAAGGTGTCAATAAGTGGTTCAAAAGTCTGACAAAGAACAATTTCTGTACCCTTGTGGATCTGTTAGATATAGACGGATACATGGATATCCTGTCTGGCGAATCGGTTCTAATTATCAGCAAAACTCACCTCACTTGGGTATTCGGAGAAGTGCTGACGGGAGATGATGAGACGAAAGAAATAATCTCAAGCATGGGAGAACTCTACATTTCGGAAGAAATTCAATCCGATTATCTTCACATCATTTACAACACGTCATTCAGAAATAAAAGCCCAGAAATCCGGGAAATAGGTCAAATAAGGTACGAGTACCCCTAGACACTTAGGAAAGACCTTTAACCAAGTTACATTAGCACCCGTTTTCTTAATAATAACCATCTTTCATAGTATCATAAGTTTATAAGATATGTTATATAAATATCACACTTCCAATATTTCATATATGGAACCGGATATGTAAATTTTGGACACAATGAAAGTATTTAATCTGAAGTAAATTACTAATTTTATTTTTTTAAATTCGTCAGGATACATGGTTAGAAAGCTTGAAAAATAAATTCAAGAGAGAAAGAAAGCCATTGCGCCACAAAACCTATGTTGCTGAGCAAGTAGCGAAACATGGAAACATCAAAAGACGTGAAGCATCTTCAAATTCAGTGCATGGTATCGTCAAAAAGACGAAATTCCTTCCGTCTGTAGGTTTTATTTATATTTGTGTTAAAGGTACATCACAACTTAATTTCCTTTTTTTTTATTCGAATGATCATATAAAATAATGAATATATCAAATTCAAACCTATATTTAAGAAGATATGAGGGTTAAAGTTTATTTAATGGACTACGCGGCGGAGAAGCCTAACGCGTAGTGCCCATTAAGTAAACTTAAATGCGCGTATCTACTTCAATATTCAACTTAATTTCTTGCAATTTGAAGTATTCATTATTTTGTATGACTTTTCGAATAAAAACTAAAATATTTTAAGTCGACATTTACCTTTAACTTCTTTAACTCCGAGGAAATGTAGCGAAAAGAAGAAGGTGCGTCTTTGCCAAGGAATTAGGTTTAAAAGTTTCATGTTTTTGGTTATTGGCATATCTGTTTCGCTTTTATTGGTTTATAACCATAAGTAAAATTCCTAGTCGCCCACTTTAGTTTCTACCTCTTCTTGCTACATTTTTGCTAGCTAACCTGTAAGTGGATCAATTTACAAACGACACAACCTCGTAACAATTTCAGAATGAAGATGGAGTAGGCGAAGACGAACACAGTATTGAGCTTCACATTAATGATCTAATTTTTGAGAGCTCTAAGGCAAAGCCATGCATGGCGCTCGTAGACGAGAAAATGCAGAGAACGTTTATATACAGGCGTGGGTTGATTTCAACTTCAACAGCTCCTAAAATACTAGAAAAATTTCCAAACCTACTAAAACCAGACGAGGTAGTTAACCCTCAGACTTATATACTGTGTTTTAGTTTCCTGCGTATTACAAAACATTTTTCTTTGTCACCAAAAATTTAATAAAATTATTTTGCAGTTGATAAAAGAATTCCAAAGGGTGGTGAAAACGGACAAAAATCCAGTGGACGTTGTTGTGAAATATTTGAAATGTAAGACGGCTAAGATCTTTCAACTAACAATGAAAACAAACATGTTTAAGCTAGTCAAAGCCCAGCTAGACGAGGAAAAAGATATCCTATCAGATGAAAAATACTCAGGTATTTGTTTTAATCGATTTTTGCTTAAACTTCTGAGCTATTATTTAAATCGGACTTTTACTTTTTAGAGATAGAAATTCAAGCGTGTTGTTTGTTGCTACCTTTCTTAGTCAAAGAAAAGAACGAAAATATATTCATATTCACGGTAAGGTGAAAAGGAAAATGCTTAACATAGAGTTTAAGAAATAAACCAAAAAAAGGTGGAAAAACGTTTAGCACTCAAGAGAAAAATTATCGCACGTGATTTTTGATTTTCATGTCAATATTAGGGTTAAGAACTACTAACTTCTGTTGAATTTCAACTAGACGAATTAAGGTGCACTACGTTTAAAGTGAAACATGTTGATGAGTGCGCTTTTGATATAGTTTCTTAAACTTTATCAAGGTTAAATAAAAACAAACCCATTTTATAAGGAATGATGAAGATCGTCTCGCTAATGAGCTACTTCTCTTCTGAATGTATAAGCTGAATTCCTCTATTTTAGGATGTGCCACACTTGCCTATTCCTCTTTTGTCCGTGGAAAAAGAGGCACTTTTCAAAGTGACGTCAAATGTGGTAGTACATTTGGAAGGCGCCAAAATAACAGTCTCAAACATTCTTGAAGGGTTCGTCATTTTATTCATTTCGTATTACGTTTTCGAAATGGAATATCCTGGAACTTTATCTAAAACGTTTGAGTTTGTTCAAAAAGTCATACTGGGGATCGAACCAGCGCTTAACAAAATATCCGTTCCCATTAAGGGACTAATAAATAGACTTTCGGTGTGAGAAAACTATACTAGAAATTGTAAAAATCGAAATAAATATTCCTTGGAAAAATATAAATATTAAAAATGTTTTCACTTATTGCTACCGAGAATCAACCCATAGAGAGGTTTTTAAACACTTGATTGGTGTTTTAGACTCTTCAGGGTACTTTAAAAAGCCTACTTGGTGTCTTAAAGCACCCTTTTCTACTTCAGATGGTGTAATGAAACACCTACTTGGTGTCAAATCACTTCATTTTTCGACTTTCGGCGTTACAATAACACCTACTTGGTGTCTTAAAGCACCTTTTTAGACTCTCAAATGTATAATGAAACGCCTAATTGGTGGCTAAAAGCACCTTCTTCGACTACAGATGGTATATAAAAACACCTACTTAGTGTCAAAAAGAGCCTTTTTCCACTTTCGGGGTTACAATAAACTCCGAATTCGTGTCAAAAGGCACCTTTTTAGACTCTTCAAAGTATAATGAAACGCCTTATTGGTGTCTAAAAGCACCTTCTTCGACTACAGATGGTATATAAAAACACCTACTTAGTGTCTAAAAGCACCTTCTTCGACTACAGATGGTATATAAAAACACCTACTTAGTGTCTAAAAGCACCTTCTTCGACTACAGATGGAATATAAAAACACCTACTTAGTGTCTAAAAGCACCTTCTTCGACTACAGATGGTATATAAAAACACCTACTTAGTGTCTAAAAGCACCTTCTTCGACTACTGATGGTATATAAAAACACCTACTTAGTGTCTAAAAGCACCTTCTTCGACTACAGATGGTATATAAAAACACCTACTTAGTGTCTAAAAGCACCTTCTTCGACTACAGATGGTATATAAAAACACCTACTTAGTGTCTAAAAGCACCTTCTTCGACTACTGATGGTATATAAAAGCACCTACTTAGTGTCTAAAAGCACCTTCTTCGACTACAGATGGTATATAAAAACACCTACTTAGTGTCAAAAGGCACCTTTTTAGACTCTTCAAAGTATAATGAAACGCCTTATTGGTGTCTAAAAGCACCTTCTTCGACTACAGATGGTATATAAAAACACCTACTTAGTGTCAAAAAGAGCCTTTTTCCACAATCGGGGTTACAATAAACACCGAATTCGTGTCAAAAGGCACCTTTTCAGACTCTTCAAAGTATAATAAAACGCCTTATTGGTGTCTAAAAGCACCTTCTTCGACTACAGATGGTATATTAAAACACCTACTTAGTGTCAAAAAGAGCCTTTTTCCACTTTCGAGGTTACAATAAACACCGAATTCGTGTCAAAAGGCACCTTTTTAGACTCTTCAAAGTATAATAAAACGCCTTCTTGGTGTCTAAAAGCACCTTCTTCGACTACAGATGGTATATAAAAACACCTACTTAGTGTCTAAAAGCACCTTCTTCGACTACAGATGGTATATAAAAACACCTACTTAGTGTCTAAAAGCACCTTCTTCGACTACAGATGGTATATAAAAACACCTACTTAGTGTCTAAAAGCACCTTCTTCGACTACAGATGGTATATAAAAACACCTACTTAGTGTCTAAAAGCACCTTCTTCGACTACAGATGGTATATAAAAACACCTACTTAGTGTCTAAAAGCACCTTCTTCGACTACAGATGGTATATAAAAACACCTACTTAGTGTCTAAAAGCACCTTCTTCGACTACAGATGGTATATAAAAACACCTACTTAGTGTCTAAAAGTACCTTCTTCGACTACAGATGGTATATAAAAACACCTACTTAGTGTCTAAAAGCACCTTCTTCGACTACAGATGGTATATAAAAACACCTACTTAGTGTCTAAAAGCACCTTCTTCGACTACAGATGGTATATAAAAACACCTACTTAGTGTCTAAAAGCACCTTCTTCGACTACAGATGGTATATAAAAACACCTACTTAGTGTCTAAAAGCACCTTCTTCGACTACAGATGGTATATAAAAACACCTACTTAGTGTCTAAAAGCACCTTCTTCGACTACAGATGGTATATAAAAACACCTACTTAGTGTCTAAAAGTACCTTCTTCGACTACAGATGGTATATAAAAACACCTACTTAGTGTCTAAAAGCACCTTCTTCGACTACAGATGGTATATAAAAACACCTACTTAGTGTCTAAAAGCACCTTCTTCGACTACAGATGGTATATAAAAACACCTACTTAGTGTCTAAAAGCACCTTCTTCGACTACAGATGGTATATAAAAACACCTACTTAGTGTCTAAAAGCACCTTCTTCGACTACTGATGGTATATAAAAACACCTACTTAGTGTCTAAAAGCACCTTCTTCGACTACAGATGGTATATAAAAACACCTACTTAGTGTCAAAAGGCACCTTTTTAGACTCTTCAAAGTATAATGAAACGCCTTATTGGTGTCTAAAAGCACTTTCTTCGACTACAGATGGTATATAAAAACACCTACTTAGTGTCAAAAAGGGCCTTTTTCCACTTTCGGGGTTACAATAAACACCGAATTCGTGTCAAAAGGCACCTTTTTAGACTCTTCAAAGTATAATGAAACGCCTTATTGGTGTCTAAAAGCACCTTCTTCGACTACAGATGGTATATAGAAACACCTACTTAGTGTCAAAAAGAGCCTTTTTCCACAATCGGGGTTACAATAAACACCGAATTCGTGTCAAAAGGCACCTTTTCAGACTCTTCAAAGTATAATAAAACGCCTTATTGGTGTCTAAAAGCACCTTCTTCGACTACAGATGGTATATTAAAACACATACTTAGTGTCAAAAAGAGCCTTTTTCCACTTTCGAGGTTACAATAAACACCGAATTCGTGTCAAAAGGCACCTTTTTAGACTCTTCAAAGTATAATGAAACGCCTTATTGGTGTCTAAAAGCACCTTCTTCGACTACAGATGGTATATAAAAACACCTACTTAGTGTCTAAAAGCACCTTCTTCGACTACTGATGGTATATAAAAACACCTACTTAGTGTCAAAAAGAGCCTTTTTCCACTTTCGGGGTTACAATAAACACCGAATTCGTGTCAAAAGGCACCTTTTTAGACTCTTCAAAGTATAATAAAACGCCTTATTGGTGTCTAAAAGCAGCTTCTTCGACTACAGATGGTATATAAAACACCTACTTAGTGTCAAAAAGGGCCTTTTTCCACTTTCGGGGTTACAATAAACACCGAATTCGTGTCCAAAGGCACCTTTTTAGACTCTTCAAAGTATAATGAAACGCCTTATTGGTGTCTAAAAGCACCTTCTTCGACTACAGATGGTATATAGAAACACCTACTTAGTGTCAAAAGGAGCCTTTTTCCACTTTCGGGGTTACAATAAACACCGAATTCGTGTCAAAAGGCACCTTTTTAGACTCTTCAAAGTATAATGAAACGCCTTATTGGTTTCTAAAAGCACCTTCTTCAACTACAGATGGTATATAAAAACACCTACTTAGTGTCTAAAAGCACCTTCTTCGACTACAGATGGTATATCAAAACACCTACTTAGTGTCAAAAAGAGCCTTTTTCCACTTTCGGGGTTACAATAAACTCCGAATTCGTGTCAAAAGGCACCTTTTTAGACTCTTCAAAGTATAATGAAACGCCTTATTGGTGTCTAAAAGCACCTTCTTCGACTACAGATGGTATATAAAAACACCTACTTAGTGTCAAAAAGAGCCTTTTTCCACAATCGGGGTTACAATAAACACCGAATTCGTTTCAAAAGGCACCTTTTTAGACTCTTCAAAGTATAATAAAACGCCTTATTGGTGTCTAAAAGCACCTTCTTCGACTACAGATGGTATATAAAACACCTACTTAGTGTCAAAAAGGGCCTTTTTCCACTTTCGGGGTTACAATAAACACCGAATTCGTGTCCAAAGGCACCTTTTTAGACTCTTCAAAGTATAATGAAACGCCTTATTGGTGTCTAAAAGCACCTTCTTCGACTACAGATGGTATATAGAAACACCTACTTAGTGTCTAAAAGTACCTTCTTCGACTACAGATGGTATATAAAAACACCTACTTAGTGTCTAAAAGCACCTTCTTCGACTACAGATGGTATATAAAAACACCTACTTAGTGTCTAAAAGCACCTTCTTCGACTACAGATGGTATATAAAAACACCTACTTAGTGTCTAAAAGCACCTTCTTCGACTACAGATGGTATATAAAAACACCTACTTAGTGTCTAAAAGTACCTTCTTCGACTACAGATGGTATATAAAAACACCTACTTAGTGTCTAAAAGCACCTTCTTCGACTACAGATGGTATATAAAAACACCTACTTAGTGTCTAAAAGCACCTTCTTCGACTACAGATGGTATATAAAAACACCTACTTAGTGTCTAAAAGCACCTTCTTCGACTACAGATGGTATATAAAAACACCTACTTAGTGTCTAAAAGCACCTTCTTCGACTACAGATGGTATATAAAAACACCTACTTAGTGTCTAAAAGCACCTTCTTCGACTACAGATGGTATATAAAAACACCTACTTAGTGTCTAAAAGTACCTTCTTCGACTACAGATGGTATATAAAAACACCTACTTAGTGTCTAAAAGCACCTTCTTCGACTACAGATGGTATATAAAAACACCTACTTAGTGTCTAAAAGCACCTTCTTCGACTACAGATGGTATATAAAAACACCTACTTAGTGTCTAAAAGCACCTTCTTCGACTACAGATGGTATATAAAAACACCTACTTAGTGTCTAAAAGCACCTTCTTCGACTACTGATGGTATATAAAAACACCTACTTAGTGTCTAAAAGCACCTTCTTCGACTACAGATGGTATATAAAAACACCTACTTAGTGTCAAAAGGCACCTTTTTAGACTCTTCAAAGTATAATGAAACGCCTTATTGGTGTCTAAAAGCACTTTCTTCGACTACAGATGGTATATAAAAACACCTACTTAGTGTCAAAAAGGGCCTTTTTCCACTTTCGGGGTTACAATAAACACCGAATTCGTGTCAAAAGGCACCTTTTTAGACTCTTCAAAGTATAATGAAACGCCTTATTGGTGTCTAAAAGCACCTTCTTCGACTACAGATGGTATATAGAAACACCTACTTAGTGTCAAAAAGAGCCTTTTTCCACAATCGGGGTTACAATAAACACCGAATTCGTGTCAAAAGGCACCTTTTCAGACTCTTCAAAGTATAATAAAACGCCTTATTGGTGTCTAAAAGCACCTTCTTCGACTACAGATGGTATATTAAAACACATACTTAGTGTCAAAAAGAGCCTTTTTCCACTTTCGAGGTTACAATAAACACCGAATTCGTGTCAAAAGGCACCTTTTTAGACTCTTCAAAGTATAATGAAACGCCTTATTGGTGTCTAAAAGCACCTTCTTCGACTACAGATGGTATATAAAAACACCTACTTAGTGTCTAAAAGCACCTTCTTCGACTACTGATGGTATATAAAAACACCTACTTAGTGTCAAAAAGAGCCTTTTTCCACTTTCGGGGTTACAATAAACACCGAATTCGTGTCAAAAGGCACCTTTTTAGACTCTTCAAAGTATAATAAAACGCCTTATTGGTGTCTAAAAGCAGCTTCTTCGACTACAGATGGTATATAAAACACCTACTTAGTGTCAAAAAGGGCCTTTTTCCACTTTCGGGGTTACAATAAACACCGAATTCGTGTCCAAAGGCACCTTTTTAGACTCTTCAAAGTATAATGAAACGCCTTATTGGTGTCTAAAAGCACCTTCTTCGACTACAGATGGTATATAGAAACACCTACTTAGTGTCAAAAGGAGCCTTTTTCCACTTTCGGGGTTACAATAAACACCGAATTCGTGTCAAAAGGCACCTTTTTAGACTCTTCAAAGTATAATGAAACGCCTTATTGGTTTCTAAAAGCACCTTCTTCAACTACAGATGGTATATAAAAACACCTACTTAGTGTCTAAAAGCACCTTCTTCGACTACAGATGGTATATCAAAACACCTACTTAGTGTCAAAAAGAGCCTTTTTCCACTTTCGGGGTTACAATAAACTCCGAATTCGTGTCAAAAGGCACCTTTTTAGACTCTTCAAAGTATAATGAAACGCCTTATTGGTGTCTAAAAGCACCTTCTTCGACTACAGATGGTATATAAAAACACCTACTTAGTGTCAAAAAGAGCCTTTTTCCACAATCGGGGTTACAATAAACACCGAATTCGTTTCAAAAGGCACCTTTTTAGACTCTTCAAAGTATAATAAAACGCCTTATTGGTGTCTAAAAGCACCTTCTTCGACTACAGATGGTATATAAAACACCTACTTAGTGTCAAAAAGGGCCTTTTTCCACTTTCGGGGTTACAATAAACACCGAATTCGTGTCCAAAGGCACCTTTTTAGACTCTTCAAAGTATAATGAAACGCCTTATTGGTGTCTAAAAGCACCTTCTTCGACTACAGATGGTATATAGAAACACCTACTTAGTGTCAAAAGGAGCCTTTTTCCACTTTCGGGGTTACAATAAACACCGAATTCGTGTCAAAAGGCACCTTTTTAGACTCTTCAAAGTATAATGAAACGCCTTATTGGTTTCTAAAAGCACCTTCTTCAACTACAGATGGTATATAAAAACACCTACTTAGTGTCTAAAAGCACCTTCTTCGACTACAGATGGTATATCAAAACACCTACTTAGTGTCAAAAAGAGCCTTTTTCCACTTTCGGGGTTACAATAAACTCCGAATTCGTGTCAAAAGGCACCTTTTTAGACTCTTCAAAGTATAATGAAACGCCTTATTGGTGTCTAAAAGCACCTTCTTCGACTACAGATGGTATATAAAAACACCTACTTAGTGTCAAAAAGAGCCTTTTTCCACAATCGGGGTTACAATAAACACCGAATTCGTGTCAAAAGGCACCTTTTTAGACTCTTCAAAGTATAATAAAACGCCTTATTGGTGTCTAAAAGCACCTTCTTCGACTACAGATGGTATATAGAAACACCTACTTAGTGTCAAAAGGAGCCTTTTTCCACTTTCGGGATTCCAATAAACACCTAGTTCGTGTCAAAAGGCACCTTTTAAGACTCTCCAAGGTATTATGAAACGCCTAATTGGTGTCTAAAAGCACTTTTTCGACTTTCCTGGGCATTATAAAATACCTAATTTGTATTTAAAAAGCACCCTTTTTTAATCTCGAGGGTATGACAAATCACTTAATTGGAATTTATAAGCACTTAGTTTTATGGGGTGAAATGACACCTCGTTCGAAGGTGTAATTTTTCTCCAAAAAAGGTGCTTCTGGTGATGCATTTGAAAACACCTCTAAAGGTGTTAAATAATACCATATTTTTTAACAGTGTAATGGGATCTCCACACCATTTATGAAAATGCTTTTCTTAGGATCTGGAAAGGTTTGTCCAATTCCCTTCGTACTATGCATATTTCTAGGTAATTTTTCAATAAATTGCTTGTCAGATGGCTCAAGCATATTTCCTAAAGCTACTTCGCAGAGGAGCAACAACCCGGTGTTGTTCTCTCGACTGTCGTAACAGTATTTGGCACTTTCAGAAACCTAAAAGAATCAAATATTTGAAGTTATCAACCTATAATTTTATTAAAAGGCTATGTGTAGTACCATATCTGCAAAGTACACTCCTTTTCCAAAGTTGTAACCAGTAGAAGGAGCTTCTTTAGAAGTTGAAGCTTGTAAAATGAATTAGATCCTTGAGTAATATCGACTTTTCCGAGAACAGCGTTGACAGCTCCTTCTTCGTTTTCAAACACGTGTGTGGTGGCTTCAAGATTTGAATCTGGTTCAACAGCTACGCTGCCTTTCACTATCAGTTTAACTTTCGTGCTCTTTCCAGATGAGAATGTTGAGTCACTTTTTCCTACAGCCGCACTTCTGAGTCTTTTTTCAGCAGCGTATGAATTAATTCTGTCTTCAGGATTTCCACCCCAACTGGCTATGCTGTATTGTTGGATCATAGAAACTAAACCTCCATATTCCACACCACTTATAAAGTCCTCAGATACAACGTGAACATCGTGTTCCTTAGCTTCACGAATTTCCTTGATATTTTTCTCAACATCTTCCTTGGTACTTCAACAAGCGGTAGTTTTGTCAATTTGAGAGACAACTTTGCCTCCTAATCTCGATATGCTTTTCTTTAGAGAATCATCGCAACTATGGAGATTACTAACTAACACTATTTTAGTATGGTCCAATGGTTGTGGCTTTCTCTTGACACCCGAGGTTGATGGCAAATTTTCTGGTGTACTTGTAGTAGGTGCGTTTGTAGGAAAGTAACGGTGTGGCTCTATGTATTCGTAGCTGTTTAAGAATGCATATTCCTCTTTTAGGTGATCTGGAATCTGGATAGGCTTTCTTCTATGTAGTTTCATTACATTTGTACATTTGCTCCATTCGCTTGCATTTCCAGTACAGTGATAACCATCTTTTGGGAAAACAAATTGTCCACCGTCACATTTTGTGCAAGGTTCAAGAGATCCAAACGTCATGATATCGGAAAGTCTATCTAGAATTTCGCTGTTTCCTGAAGGAATTTTTGGTCGTTATATTTTAATAGTTCCACCATTTCTTTTTTTTAAGATTTTTTTAAGCTCGTCACGATGTTCATAAATTAACTGGGACTGTTCCTTAAGAATTTTCTTCTCGCCCCGATCAAGGAATTCCTCTTTCTTTATCTTATTTGGTGGAGTCACTTCAATTTTCTTTACCTTTTCATTGATGGCCTTTTGATCTTCATCACAGAGTGTCTTAATTCCTCGTATTTTGGATCCATCTTCAAAAAAAATTCAGAGTTTCTCTCGCTTGTACAAAGCAATCAAGGTGATACCACGCTGGATATGGACCAATTTTTCTAGATTTTGCACTCCTGTCAAGTTTTGAAATGCGAACTTGATCTTTTACGATTTTTTCTCCACAACCTTTACAAGATGACCGATTACTTTTGGCATATTCAGTTGAGAAGTCTTGAATTTCAATGGAGGAGCTTTTTCTCTTCGTTCCTTTAGATGGGGTATTGCTTGAAGCAGCAGGTGCTGCTTGAGACCCACTCGGAATTTCACTCTATATTTTCTCTTGATCTTCCTAACGTAAAGCCTCAAAGTGTGAGATGTCAGCCTCAGTTGACACTATAAACTTTGAGAAAAAGCACCGAAAATGGTACCAATTTGGAATCTGATCCACAATAAGAAATTAATGTCACTCGCGTCATCAGATGCTCAATTTTGATATTTTACCTTTTTATCAAAAGGTGACGACTGAATAATTGCCCTCACTCTTAGCTCATCCTTAGCTATGCGCCTTTTACAGCTTTTGCATAATGAACTGCCACTTTTGGCATATTCGGTACACCACGGTAGACCTAGATCCATCTCTAAATAAAACAAAGAGGTTTGAATAAGTTAGCACAGCTTCATTATTTGGTTTACTTTTCTGGTTAATGATGTATTTAAAAACCAAAACGTTATGTACGGGTCTTAGTTGCAGCAGAAGTAAGATGAGACTAGAAGTAAAGAGCTCAAGCATTGGTAGTAGATCCTGGCACTAGTGAACAAATTTGAGGATTTCATGTCGCTTCCATCACTAGAGGGAAAAAATTGGTCGAGTTTCAAAAAATTTCCTACCCATTTCCCCTCAACCTAAAGTCGCGGAACACGGACGCTGGTGCTTGAATCTAGAACCACCGCCAGCGTCTCACGTTTTGGAGGGAAAATTCAGAAACTGCTACCAGAGGGCCAACCGTTGGTGTGTTATCAAGATTATTCACTTTCGCCAAGTGAAGAATTTGGTTAGCTCAGTACTTCAAGTCTCATCTCACTTCTGGTTGTAGCGATATTTATTCTCTCTGTTGAATAATACAAAAAAGCGTCTCTAAAATTCTAAAATCTAGAAATTAAAGTTAAGCCTAAAATTAAAATTACACTTAACATTCAAAAATTTTAAATTAAAATTACGTTTAAATTTCTAGTAAAAATTTAAATTAAGAAACTCAATTTAGTTAAAAATAGGCCTTAAAAAAAGAACATGCTAGTAAAAAATAAGTCTAAAATTAAGAAAAACCCCAAGAACTCAAAACAAGATCCTACAAATGTATTTTTTACCAATCTTTTCAATAGTAAAGAATGGAAAATTTTAAACTGTGAAGAAAAACAGGTTATTGTAAAGAAGCACGCTTCTAGAATTTCGTCAACAACAGGGAGAGGCAGGCTCGAAAATACCCAGGAAAAACCCCAAAAAGCTCACACATTAATGGTCAAAGCTTTAAAAAATCGAGCCTGCCCCTCTCTTCAAAACTTATAAAAGGTTCTTCTTTTCAATTTATAAAACACAATTTTTACAATTCCCATTCAATTGATATAATTTTTATGCGGTCCTTAATTTCCAATTTTCGGACGAGGTAAGACTCAATTACTGTTAAAGTCTTTTCCAATTTAGATCAATTCAGTTACTTTTTTAAATAAAGTTTTAGTTTTTGTATTAAGTTTAATCTAAAAGAGCGCATCAATTATTTCAGATTATGGAGTAGTAAAAGCCCAATTAACGCGCTTCAATTCAAGCAATTTAAATTCAATTAAGGACGTACGTTTCAATTCGACTCAGTATTTTGTTTCAGTCCGGAGTACTGATATAAACCTAACGCGCCTGGCTCAAAAAAAACTGTGCTGTCTCAGAGTTTAGGTCTTATGGCGCCATCTACTCTCAACATAAGTATTTATTTTCTTCAAAAAATATCGGGTAGAAATATCGGTTCGTTTTTAACCGATACCGATATATGGGTTAAAGCCAAATATCGGTACCGATACCGATATGGCATCGGTATCGGCCCATCTCTAGCAATTACTACCCATCGTGTTATTACCTTCTGGTATTCGCGTACCGGATACCGATATTTATTCTCTCCACTTTGCTGCCACCGTCAAAGAAATACGTTAGAAAATTTACCCCTAAATGTTGGCTTTTTGACTAACACCCCAGATCAGAGATACGATAATTTCTACAAAGGCCCTTAACAAATATCAATTAAATTCATTAATTAAAGGGCTGAATTGAGGGGCTATAACGTTTATCTAGTCGAGTTTGTTTGCGTAAATGTCATACCTCTCGAAAAAGGTTGGCTAAAGACGCAATAGTTTGTCTAGGTTCTTAATAGTGTTATAATGTCTATGGCCACCACATTCACAATCACAAACATAAACCGCGTGCTCGCGTGTTTTTTCGCTCGCGCCAGTTTTTACTTTTTAGCGCCATCTATTGATGGCCTAAAAAGTTATTTAAATTATACTTTTCAAATACTGATTTTTATGTTAGGCTTAGCGCAAAATTTTTCAATTTACTTAAACCCAAACCACGTTTCGATAATCTTAGAGTTAGGTAGACCTAACCAGATAGCGACAGAATCCAAAGACCTAGGGTATTGGGTTTGTCTAACATTGGAGAATATAAAAGCAGAGAAGCAGTTTCGAAGTAAGAGATGGGAAAATAAATAAAAACTGGTCTAAAAATAGTCTGATTTTATCTCTGGAGTATATATGAATGATAAAAAATATGGTATTTTTGAGATGGTCTTACGTAATGCTAGTCCAATGAAAGAACCCATGTTTTGGTCCCTTGGTCACTATAAAGTTGAAGAAACTATCAGAAAATTTAGCACTAAGATCATAGAGCGTGTAGAGGTTATATTAAAAATGAAAAGCACGTGTGATCATATGCATCTTGTAATAAACCCTTTGAAACTTGGGCACTTTATCAACATAAAAACCAGGGCACATAAAGCAAGGATAAGATGAAGATTCTTGCATATCTAGGTCCATGGTTGCCCCGAAATTTTCTGATTCAAATTCCCTGACTTTTCCAGGTTAACCCTGACCTTTTTTTGACTAGCTCCCGATTTCGGCGTCTGGTCAAACGTGATCTCGCTTAAACTGCATATAAAACGTCACCCAGCTGGATGAGTGAACCACAAATATTTTAGTTACTTTAACCAAGAAAGTTTTGGCCCATTTTGAAATTCCCCGACTTTTCCCTGACCCTGGGGTCATTCTAAATCTCATAATACTGTTTAGGCGCATGCATTAAACAACATATTTAATAATTTACAGAGACGAAAAGAAGAATACGAATAATAAAAAAAACTCTCCATAATCTAATTCCGGGTGTTTCCATCCCCCTTCCATTCTTTGCATAAGCGCATGCGCTCATTTGCTTATATTTTTTCCCCCTACTTAGAAAAGTTTTTCTTCAGCTTCTCAACTAACCATTCGTTCTAACCATTCCGTTGCTTTCGTGCATGGCGATACAATTCTGATTTTCGTGATAAGGTGCTTGACAATATTCGGTTAACGTTTCAAGCGTTTGATTGACCAGTTTGACGTAACGTTCGTTGATGTAAAGTCCCAAGAGACCCAACCCACCCGTCGTACCCCCGCAAATGCAATCCAAAAACATTTAAGTTTCCGAGACCAGATTGAAGTTGGACCTGTTGTTTTGATTAAGAAGGAAATTCTAACAATTCGCAATACGCGTTTTCCTTCGTTTAACCAGAAGTGAGATGAGACCAGTATTGAGCTAACCAAATTCTTCACTCGGCGAAAGTGAATATTCTTGATAACACAAGAACGGTTCGCCCTCTAGTAGCGGTTTCTGAATTTTCCCTCCAAAACGTGAGACGCTCGCGGTGGTAGACGGCCCAACTAGATTCAAGGAGCCGCGTCCGTGTTCGGCCGCTTTAGGTTGAGGGGAAGGGGATAGGAAATGTTTTTGGAACTCGACCAATTTTTTCTCTCTAGTTTTCTCTCTCAATGCTAGAGCCCTTCACTTCTAGTCTCATCTCACTTCTGGTTTAACTCAAATTTTAAACACGCAACGTTTTTTAATCAAATTTCGCAAAAACACATTTGCCTCAAATTTTTGTAGCTTAAAACCATTTGTTCCCCAAATCGATCCAAGGTTCTTCACCCCTAACTAAATCACGTCATCTCTTTTTATTTTTTTTCAGCGCCACCCAAATGGTTATCGAAGCCGAAAGACCAGACTGTGTTAGCTGGAAGTAATGCCTCTCTAACTTGCGAAGCTAGTCTGCTAGTGGTTACCCCGAGCCTATAATACAATGGCAAAAAGGTAGGCAGGCGTATTGTTAATTGAAATCTAACTAAAACTGTACGCAAATTTAACAGAAATTTTTAAATAATATTTCAGATAAAAACGATGGTAACCTAAACGAAAAATCAACGCTAAACCAACAAAAATTGGTTTTAAATTCGATTAAAAAAGCGACGAAGGAACGTACACTTGCGTCGCCACTAACTCATTTCAAACTATTAAACAAAATGTTAATTTGCAGCTTACCGGTACGATTTAAAATCGCCATTGCCATGACACTCAATTTTAAACGGGGCGCGAAACTAATTAATGATTATCTTTATACTAAGCCTAATTTAATTTTAATTACGTAATTTCTAATTAAAATCTAAGAATTCATTATTGATCATTTGGGATCCCATTTATCTTTACACTGCCCGCCAGATTCGAGGAAAAATTTAGGATTGAGACAGTAAGGAGTGGCGATAGCGCGACGTTAAAATTAAGGCCAAAGGTGACGAACCCTTGACCATAATATGGAACAAAGACAAACAAGATATAATGAGAGACGCAAGGCGAGGTAAAACCTTTTTTTGTTATAAAAACTCGTTGATTAATTTTGCCTAATTAATTAAATTAATTCAGATATGAAAGCTCCGATAAAGATGGTTCATACGAAACGTTGAACGCCAAGACGGTGCATTATACAGTTGTCAAGCCAAAAATAACTACTCAGAAAAAAAAGTGTTTAGGTTTGCAACATCTGAACATGTTATAAAGTTAAACATTGGTGTGAGGTAATGTTTATTGCTTCAATGTTGATGTCTTATTACAACTCTGTTTCTCTAAGGATCCTTAAAATGTGTTCCAAATAGGAAAACTTCTTATTTTATCACGTTTAAGAGCTAAACACAGAATAATCTTAACACTAAGCTAAACATCAACGCTAGCCAGGTGTTATTTAATGTGTCATGTTTAAATACGTTGATATATGGTTTAAATTTTTTAACTCTCTGTTTTACGAAGAATTATAATATTTAAGGGCGGTCAATTACAGAAAAACAGCTGGCTTAAAGTATTTTCATAATGAGTATAACATAAAAAATAAATAAATATTAGAAATTGATTTTATTATGTCATATATTGCTGATTTATTGCTATTTTGTTCTTATAATCCTTAGTTCTAAAATAATAATTTAGAAAATGTTTGGATCTAGTGTTCAATTTACGTAGGTCTTAAATTGTTTTAAGTTAATTTAATTTAAATTCCATCGGGAAAAATGAGGGTTTTTCGGCGTAATGGGATTGTCCCATTGTACAGTATCGTAAATCCGCCAAAGTGAGGGTTTTCCGGTCGAATGGGGTTGGTACGGTTGAATATGCCACTCGGCGCAATGCTACTGAAGCGTTTAAAGATAGCCAAGTTGAAGTTCAAAGGGAATTTTGTGTTCCCACGAGAAGCGTCACGCGTATTTCTATAAACAATGTATCTTATTTCGCAGGAATTATTTAAACCAACAAGCGTCGTAACACCATTCAAAATATTTCAAGATAAACCTGAAAAAATAAACCTGAAAATATCTTTAAAACTAAGCTTAGAAACCCTTAAACATGATAGAAAGCTAAGCTTATAAACCTTCTTTAAAACCTAAAGATATAATCCTGAAAACATGTTATACAACTATTCATATAATCGTGTAAACACGTTATGTTACTAAGCATTATAATATAATAACCTGAGATATACCACCTTAAACATGTTTAAATACTAGATATGGCAAGCGATCAACACATTTTGAACCTAAACATAAGGTGTTGTAAACCTAAACACCATTCTTACTTAAACATGAGTGTTTTTAAACATGATAAAATATCTGTTGCATTGTCGTGTTTAGGCAAGTGTTTAGTTTCTAAACACTTTTTTTTCTGTGTACGGAAGTGACGAACGCAACATAAAAGTTGTCGTAGTTGGTAGGTATTTTCGAAAGAATATAATTTCAAAGATTGTTAGCTAAATCTGTTAATTAAATAAACAGAGGTTCCCGCTCAAATACTGGACGCCAAGGTACAAGAAGTATGGAGTCGAAGTGTTAGTATCAGTTGGTCAGCTCCTTATAGCGGTAACAGCGTCATAACAAAGTACATCATACAGTACTGGAGAGACAAAGGTAACCAACTCGACCAATCGTGCCAGAAAGGATTCTGACGAGTTAATTCACAGTTGCCCCTTATAAACTACACGAACCAGACGTATCCACGCCGCAAACAACGGCGGTTATCAGTAAAAGTCATCAACCGGGAGTGTGCTACGCGTTGACCATTATAGCAGAGAACGAAGTGGGTCAAGGCGAACCAGCGAAGGAATTACAATTCTTAACGGGGGAAGAAGAGCCGAGTGGTCCTACAACTAACGTTTGGGCCACGGCAAAGGGTTCTACGACCATAGAGGTTCAATGGAAGGTATATTGCAACAATTCCAAGACATAAAATTCAACATTTACAAACAAACGGACGTAATAATTTTAACAGGCACCACCTAAAGACGATTGGAATGGTGAAATCAAAGGATTTTACGTCGGTTACAAAGTTGAGCGAACTAGTCAGACGTACTCGTACAAAACAGTCTACGGAAGTGGAAACTAAACCATGACTCATATGTTAACGGATTTAAACAAGGCGACCCGATACAATATCGTTGTTAAGGCGTACAATAGCGCCGGAACGGGAGCGGCGTGTCAAGATCTATTGATAAAAACTTTGGAAGGAGGTAACGTAACTAAATTGGGCCCCCTTAATTACAAGATTAAGTACTGAAGTAATGTCTCCCGTAGAACTACCTCCACCCCCGGCTGTGTCGATAATAGCAGCGTCTTCCGATTCAATTAGCGTCAAATGGGGTCATAATGAATGGCCAATTGAAAAGGTCACGGGTAAGGTCACCGTTTTAAAAGCTATAATGGATTAGGTCTAACAGACATCTGGATATACGCAGGATACACAATTCATCTTGAAAAAGAATCCGGAGAATGGATGCACATACCAATGATAATATATCGGAACAAAATCGGTACACACTAACTGGTTTGGAAAAACTAATTACAGAGTATACGTCACTGCCAATAACCAATTTGGTCGAGGTCATCCCAGTGAAACTCTAACGTCAAAACAGCCATAACTGGTAGAAACCTAATCATATTCTTCTAAGCCTTGTCCGTATACTTAAGCCTAAATTTTCCGCAAAACCAGGAATGCAATTAAAACTCCCATTCAACGTGGACATGGGTGTCATAATCCCAGCCGCTACTGGTACGATAGCGGTCATAGTAGTCATTATAGTTGTCATCATTTACGTCAGAAAGATCAAATCGCGTAGGAAGTTTGAGAAATGTAAGGTCTGACAGAAAGTCCAAAATGGATGGGTACTTAATTTCGCGCCTTTTTTACAGCCCTGGAAGCCAGCTGCAGCAGTAAGAACCCAACGTACGCCACAGAAACAAATCAACTCTATATAGACATTGACAAGGCCCGACCCATATTACCACCGGGCGTCCTTGCGTGCCAAGAACCAGGAACAATAACCCCGGGGTCAACCTATGCCGCGTACGCTTGTATACCCTCTAGGGACGGGACCATTGATTCCAGAGTTTACGGTAAAGGTCGACACGAAATGAAAATATTCCAAGACGAAATAAAACCGGGACAGGATGGGTATAACGACTACTACAGCAGGGTAAGTAGGCTAAGCCTCGGTCCCTCAAAAAACCATCACCAATTTAAAAAAAATATATATTGTTTCTTACTTTAATTGCAGCGTAATGAACGTCCCCCGAGGTATCCACGAGCAAATTCCAAAAAGTCGAATCCTTACGATCCCAAACAGTAACGACAATTATCAAATAAGGCTGTGCCAAAAACCTAAGGAAACAAGATGGTCAAGCCCATAATTAAGCCACATCGTTTACGTACTCTCGCTATCCCTACTACAATAAATATGCTTCTAGTGAAATATCCCCTAATATACCGGTCAGAGGGAATAATTTTTCAATGGCTGCTTGGCAAAGAGAATCAAATATCGCCAACGCCCGTTACTAAATTTCTAATACTACTACTACTACCACTACTACTCAGGTAAAACTATTAGTCCCATCGATACTTTGTAGCTAAGAAGAAGTCAAAAAATTTCCAAAGCGCGCATCTAGAATTCTCGCCCACTCGGACCGGTTCTACATCCATCCCAGCACAGCTCGTAGATACTTTCGTTCTCTCTCCCATCTCTGCAACCCTCTTTCAACAAGCGACTATAGAGAAGGCAGTTTAGTATCAGGCTGGCATGCCAAAGGTCCGGGGTCCGGTTCCCGGTGGCGGTGCTCAACGCGTTTGGTCTCCGTTGAGCGTTACTGAACGCACCCATAGTGAACTTTCTCTTTTTTTTCGATTTCAGGGGTGGGGTCGGGCTTACTGATAATTCAAAGGGTTTCTAAGAAGTTCCTTTCTATACGTTCCAACAACTTCGGGTGTCAGAACCCAGTAGCGCCGATGTTATAAACTTAGGTTTTTCCTTCGCTGTAAAGAGCTCTGCAGGTCTCAACTTTAGTGAGACAAATTATAAAATCGTGAAATTTTCCACTTCACCCTCCCTTTAATGTTGAAATTTCCCGCGGTTTTACGATTGTATTCCACGTAAAAATTTAAAACGGTTGAAAGGATAGGGTAGAACTTTCTTTTGCGTATGCTGACCCGTATCAGAAGACCGCACACCATTCTTAAACGCTTTCGCGCCAAACAACTTAATTGGTTGTTTCTTCGCGCCAAAAGTTGACGAAAATGCCTAGGGTGTTCAACCCTTGGGTCACGTAGTCTCTCGACCTTCGGTCGGCGCCGGATTACCTAGCTCTTTGGCGACCTGGCTTTTACCATGCATTGGCCTACATTCTATACATCATTTTACGAAAATAGTAACCATGAAAGGCGTTTGACAATACCAATGCTGGCTAAATTGTTTCATATGTACATACAAGAAATAAAGAGAGAAGGGCAAAGCTATTTACACAAGGGAGATGGGGACGAGCACAAAAGAGGACCAACCGAAAAGAAAGGATGCGAACCTTTTTCGGCGCGACAATCTGGCGCCTCTAAAGTTTCTCGGACCCTGCGACGTCAAACCTCTTTACTCTAACTTTGACGACCCCTCTTAACACTGAGCTTCCCTTATTTATAAAACGAATAGGACTTAAACATTTCTCAAATTCATAAAATGTTTCTAAACCATAATATTAAAAAAAATATCGTTGCACTATTTAGCTACAAATGAAGAAAGAATGCGGGTATTAGATTTAAATGGAAAGGATTTTAATGAAAATGTGGTATTGGACTTAAAAAATTATTAAATTTTAAAAAGTTCTAAAATTTTGAAAAAGTTCTTAAATTTTAAAAAAGTTTTTAAATTTTAAAAACTTCTTGAATTTTAAAAAAGATATTGAATTTTAAAAAAATCTTAAATTTTAAAAAAGTTATTAAATTTTAAAAAAGTTTTTAAATTTTAAAAGTTATTCAATTTAATAACGTCTTAAGAAGTTATAAAATTTAAAACAAAGACATTAATATTAAGAAGGTATTAAATTTAAAAAGCTTAAGCTTGAAATGGTTCGGATCCTGACGGTTGAGGAGTCTGGGATCCTGACGCTTGGGGAGTCTGGGATCCTGACGCTTGGGGAGTCTGGGATCCTGACGCTTGGGGAGTCTGGGATCCTGACGCTTGGGGAGTCGGGGATCCTGACGCTTGGGGAGTCTGGGATCCTGACGCTTGGGGAGTCTGGGATCCTGACGCTTGGGGAGTCTGGGATCCTGACGCTTGGGGAGTCTGGGATCCTGACGCTTGGGGAGTCGGGGATCCTGACGCTTGGGGAGTCTGAGATCCTGATGCTTGTTTTAATATTTCTTCTTCGGTAATGTTTGCCAAAAATTGGTCGTCATCCGATAAAAGATCTACTTCAAGAATTTCTGGCGGGCTGTATAGTATAATGTTTTCATTTTATTCCCTTGTAGTGTAGGGGTAAAAATTAAACAACTATTAAACTTCACATCCCCATGATCCCTGGGAACGTGTTTAAGAGTACAAGGCAATTTACGTTTGGAGGAGCGTATGCGGATGCACTAACTAAATAGATTATTTTAATAATTGTTATAGTGTCAGAATTTGGAAATTAGGAGATGCACAGAGGGGGTAACTAGTTAGTGAGTGCCGAATGCATCAGTTCCAATAGAAAGTGTATGGGGCAGTGCATACATAAGGCTAAGAAGGTTATAAATATTGTTGCAAGGGCAAAAATTGCTTCTTTGCCCCAAACCTTATAGTATTTTTAAATGTAAATGTAATGTATATCATCAGGGGTCTTATGACAATAGGTGAAGTGGCTTACTCCTTTGAGTCCATCTTCTGTTTTTTTGCGGAAGGAGATTTTGATTTTTCTTCTTGAAGGTTGATGGCTGTAGTTCTAAATTGTGGTTATCGTTTCATTAGCCATAAATGAAAGAAACAATTCAAGTGAAAGATGGGTGTTATTTAAAATATATTTTCCGTTGATTCCCTAGTTGTATTATGATCCGTAGTTTATCTAAATTTTCATATTACTTGTGTGAAAAATGATTTTCTGATAATTTCCATTTTTTTGGTATATTTTATGGAAAAATCATAAAATATCTCAATCTACATGGTTGGAGAACTGATAATGTGGTTATTTTTGTATCTTTTGATTTTGGTCTATTGGTGGTTGTATACCTGGTTACCCAGTTTCACGGGAGATTAGGCCTATACTTACTCCTACTTCAAAACTTTAATTAAATAGGAATTTATTTAACCCAATATTAAATGGCGTGGAAATTGCAAAGTATGAAAATGTTTACGAAAGCAGAGGTTTGCTATAAGTGTAAAAGTAATGTAGAGACTATAGCATGAAAAGTGGCTTACTCAGTTGAATGAGTTTTAGGCTGAGAAGATCTTAATTTTTCGTCGAGGGCTTTGGTAGTTGTAGTTCTAAATTTGGTTTATTGTATCATTAGTCATAAAACAAAGCAAAACTTTAGTCATGTTAAGAAGTAAAATTTTTTCCTTGCCTCTGATTTTCCAAATTCATGTAGCAATTGGATTTGACGTGAAAAGACACATATGCTTCCCGTAGATCTTTGAAATCATCCCAGGATTTGTAGAAATGTTTTATTACGCCATTTGAATTTAAATACGCGGTCGAACCTTGACAAAAACTGAGTGTGTGGCAAACCATTTCTTTTGGTACGTCATTTAAATAACAAAAAGCCGCTAAGCGTACTAGTTCCAATTTATCTTCTACCGACTTTTTGAAGAAGGTTTTGTTTATGCCGTCCGGCCAGTCTTGAGCTTTTAATCCAATAACGTTTTGTAAAGTTACCCAAGGGTTGGTAAACGATTTGTTTTTACGAGGGGATACATATGTTGACATAATTTTTCTTCCTTTGTGAAAATACTGAGCAAGTAACAAACGAAATTTCGCCTCAGAACGTTTAATTATAAGCAAAAAAAAAAATTTACTCCGGACTCGTTAACATTAAAAGTTGGTAATGGCGTCGATACTTTTTAACTGTGGTTATCTATCAGGGAACGGCGCATCCTTAAAACGCATTTTATGTTTCTTTTATAGAGTAGTGTCGGTAGAGAGGGGAGTAGTCACGCATATTTTTGTATAGAGGGCTTAGAAAAAAGAGAGAGGTGAGAGAAGGGGTCACGTAGGCCATAGTTGTCATCCAACAAAACACCTACGTCATAGGTAGAATTTCTCTTGCCTCTCCTCTAACAGTGTAAGAATGTTCGGAAAATTACTAAGACCACTAGAGTGGGGTTTTTAAGAATAGAGTCAGTTCTCTCATAGTAGGGGGGATGACACTTAGCTAAGGGATAGAAGGTATGACGTTTGAATACGTAGATCTGACATTACTCTATTTAGGATCTTCCATAGATAATAGGTTCCATCCATTTACCAACCATTTCCAAACTAAAATGTATATCAATTTAACCACTTCCATTCCATATTGGTTGTTTTCCATCCATTTCCGATCCGAATATGTGATATTACTAGAAAAACCACCCATTCCCACGGTTTTCCATGGTAAATGGAAATTTACCGTTTCCATGCAGCTCTCTAGACGATACATTAGCGATTCGGGAATAGTTGGGAGAAAATCCTGAGATTATTGCACCAGGGTCAAAATCAAATTTGGCGCAAATAGTTATAGCGAAAACACGCGTGTATTACAATGGATAGTCCATGGCAAGAATTAATAACGTTTATCGGGACAGACGACATTCCAGAACGAATTTTAGCTTTGTTTTGGGGAAAACCCAGGACGCTGCAGTTTGAAGACATTTATAATGCAATAATAAAAATTGCAGCCTTTGGCTTCGTAAATAATGTGCCGGAAGAATTACTGCCATGCATTTTACATCAAACGCAATTTCCTTTGATTTCACGTAATTGTGAGTTGTCAATATTTGCGTTGTACGTGGAATGGCGAACAAATCCTCAATATAGAGGAGATATCTATTCATATAATGTACATCGACGTCGGGTAGAAAATTTGAATCACGAGCCGTAAGTTAACAACTACTAAAATTTCGTATATTATGTCCTTGAAATTTACACAAACCTTGAATATATTTGTTTTACAGGATTTAAAACTAGCATTCGTCATGTTTTCAATTGTTTTTGAATTTAATTTTAAAATTGAAAAAAAAAGAAATAAAAAGAAATAGATTTTACTTTTTTGTCATGCACATGGGAACCATAAGCCTGTTTGAGTTTAGTGATTTTAAGATTCTAAAGTTCTAGAGCAAATTGTCCGTCATGTTCTAGTTAATTATGAGATTCCATTAAAAGTGACGTTGCCCTTGACTGTAGTTGCAAGGTCATTTTTATTAGTGAAATAAAATGAAGGAAAGTGTGAATCATCCGAAAATCCTGTTGGTTTTTGACAAATCGAAAGAATGTTTCATAAATCTTCGAAAGGAATTTATAGACAAGTTGAACTTCCACCTGCAGTTTTTTTTTCAGTCAAAAGGCCGATTTCCAGCGAAAAGAGTTCTAGCGAACTTAAAATTGAGCGTCCGTGCATATTTACAAATCTTCGCCTGGGGATTTTTTTTTTCTTTTTTTGAAAGTTTCTAACTGAAAGCCGCGCATTGCGGATTCTAGCGAAGTCAGATAAACAATATAGAATTTCCCGTCAGAAAGAAGCAAAAATTCTGAAATAAATGAATAGATTTTTCTATTGTCTATCTTCAGTATGCTATAGAACCCGCAACCAGGGATTTTTTAGTTGAAAGCATAGCCAAAGCTGGCCAAAAGCGGCTCTACTGTGCATCAGGGAGGAGGAATGTAGAGGAGTGGCCAAAGGTATTACGGAGAGGTCTCCATTTAGCGGTTTGGAGAGAGAGATCTACCCGAAGCCGACTAGTAGCTACTACGCATCAGCGGTGCGCAAGTACGTCATCACTGACGTTAGAGAGAGAAAAAACCAAGCGAGAGTAAATTTTAGCGGTCGACGGTCCAAAGAAAAAAATTTCGCATGCACCTGAAAAAAAAAGAGCCTCGGTTAGGTCTCAGAGTTCTAATCCGAAATCTGCGAGAATTCTCTCTCTTTTTACAACGTGCGTAGACCACTCCTTTACAACATTCCTCCTCCCTGGTAGAAGCTCGCGCCTTGATATCTCCCGATAGTTATGGAAGCCTAGCTTAGTTTGCGTTAGTATTCAGAAGTGAATCGTTCGCTCCGGTTCGCTCATTATTAAACTATATGCGAAGCCCTGAGTGACGGAAATATCTCTTCAAAACTCACAAGGTAAGATGTTTTGGTTTTTGAGATTGTTTTATCATACTTTATGATCAAAAGAGATGTCATATAATTTTTTCATATAGTATCAATCAGACATTTTCCGTGTGATGCTAGTTTTATGTTTGTGTCCGCATTCATTCCAGGTTGACATTTCGAATAACCCTTTATTCAAGCGTAGATTTTTAGTTGCACTCGACATTTTCTTATGTGTTATTATTTCCTGCCCCTTCCAGGTAGCTTGATGGCCGATAACAATGTTTATTTTTCCCCGGGTCCAGAGGAAAAATAGCCGAAAGTCAGATAAAGCTGCCCCGAGTATCGGGTAAAAATAGCAACAGCCTATAGATAGACGTATATAGGATTTAAATATTAACTCATGGTAAAAAACCATATGTTCATAAATTATGTTCCATGACTTCGCTACTGATTTTTGAGAGCTCGTCATTGAGTTTCGTTGATTAAACAACGTAGATTCTCGTGAAGAGGTGTTGAAGGCTTACTTTAGGATAAATAGGAAGATGGGCCGCAAAACCACGTGTTCTGAATACTCGCGCAGAGTAATGGCAGTTCTACGTATGCTAACGTTACACCCTCCTATCTCTTAGGTCAGTTTCATCCCCCTACAGTATCCCATCTTACAAAAGCGCGCCCAGACAGAGGGACGCACAGTCTACTCCCCTCTCTACCGTCATTAGTCTATAGAGCTATCTCAGAAGCATTAGTGTGACGTCACCCATGCTATTTGCCCATAGAACCAAAGCGGTACCAAACATGGCCGCCCACTGCCAAAGCTAAGCCCGTGACGTTTTACCTAGGCACTGACGTCACAACTGAGATAGCTCTATTGCTAAGGCAGTAGCATTACGAAATATCTGAAGTCGCATACTTTGGCAACGTATTTCATAAACATGATTCTATATATTGAACTAAATTGTAATTAAATCAACTTTCAAATATAATATTATAAAATCAACTAGTAGTTTTTGCTGATGTTTTAAAGTAAATTTGACCGTAGTGTGGCGCATGTTAAAAATGTTTTATGGAAAACGTAAAATTATATATACCCCAAAAGGAATTATGGATATTGATGAAGTGGATGAAATGGAAATCCAGTTGCTTAGAGATGAAGCACCATCAAATCAAGCAATGGCACCATCAAATCAAGCAATGGCACCATCAAATCAAGCAGTGGCACCATCAAATCAAGCAGTGGCACCATCAAATCAAGCAATGGCACCATCAAATCAAGCAGTGGCACCATCAAATCAAGCAGTGGCACCATCAAATCAAGCAGTGGCACCATCAAATCAAGCAGTGGCACCATCAAATCAAACAGTGGCACCATCAAATCAAGACGTGGCACCATCAAATCAAGCAGTGGCACCATCAAATCAAGCAGTGGCACCATCAAATCAAGCAGTGGCACCATCAAATCAAGCAGTGGCACCATCAAATCAAGCAGTGGCACCATCAAATCAAGCAGTGGCAACATCAAATCAAGCAGTGGCACCATCAAATCAAGCAGTGGCACCTTCAATTCAAGTACAGCCTGTTCAAGAAATAGCGCGAATTCGAGGTGGAGTACCGTTCGCAGGATCTAATGCCAGGAATGCTATTTCTCGTGGCAGAGCATGCTACCATTGTAATTCCGTTACGCATCTTATTCGAAATTGCCCAAATTTCAACCGTAGAAGAGATATTTCGAACAGACGAAACAGTGGTCGTCGCCAGTCTTGCCAAACTCGACCTCCACAAACAGCAACAAACAAAGAGTTGCTTGAGAAGTTGCTAGATTTTTTCAAGTAAAAGGTAAATAATACACGAGTAAACATTTTTTTGTTAAAATACATTTTTTATATGAATCTATGGCACATATTACAGTAAATATTTGTAGTGTGTAAAGGAACATTGGTTTTTTTTAATTTGTAGTATGGAAGACATTTAAGATTTGTTAAAATACATTTTTATATTACTCTTTGGTATATATTACAGTAAAATATTTGTAAGGTGAAAAGGAACATTAAATTTTTTTTTACTCAGTCATGGCTATTTTTGTTCTCGTTGATTCTTACCCAGTTATAGAAAACATACGGTTGTCAGCATCGGGATCTCATGTTTCTTTTAGTTGACTAGCGCAGTTGACACTGGTTGATTGATTGGTCGATTAGAAAGTTTTGGTGGTACTCAGTTGAATATCTTGTAGTCTTGGTTTCGTTTTTGTATTGAGCTCGCCTGGATTCTTTTACGCCATTCCATGTATGTTTCTCTGATTCCATAATTTTTACTTCGGAAATACGCTTGTTTAGTTACAGTTTACTGTTTGGGGACATGTGACACTTTTTCTATTAGTAATTAATTTAAGTCTAGGGTTAATTTAATAAGTGCCAACATTGATAAAGCGAAACAAATATTATTATTATTATTAAAACAATAAAACCACAGGTTACAGAGTATAAGTTGATCAAAACATCTTAATAGTACTTAAAAATAAGAGTCAAAAGTTATACGGTACCGTACTTAGGGTTTGGTCATTTCTACTATGTTTAATTAATTGTCTTCATTGTGGTAGAAAATGTTTAAATATCTACCACGCACCAGCGCCTTCATTGTTGTCTTCATGGGCGCGACCCGCACTATCCTGCTAAACCGTTATGGGCGAATTTTTAGTCCACGGCACCGGTCGCGATCGGGGAATCGCCGTCGCCCTTCGACAGGCATCCCGAAGTTTGTCTTTAGGTAAACGCTCGCGTTCCCTCTATTTTTTGGCTACGTGACTGTTAACACGTCCACAATGTCGAATAAAGGAAAGGATTCGTAGAATCACGCGTGCTTCTTGGAATTGCGTTGGTTGTTTAAAGTTCAAGGGATAATGAAACGTTTAAAGGGGGAGTGAAAACAAATAATATGTTACAGACATTATTGAACTTCTAGTAACAACTCATTGGCTGTCCATCAGTATCCTTCGGTATCTTGTCATAATTGGTCCACAAATCAGATGTAGACCGCTTTATCCGGGGTTTGGGAAACTGGCCGGTGTTTTGCGGGTGGGACAAAGGCGAGAATTGATCTTCAAGGGAGTTTTTGAGGACCTCGTTTTCTTGGGGACCGTATGTTCAGTCTTTTCATCTGGTGACTCTTAATATTTTATATATTAACATCGCGTTTAGATCGGTTATTTTATTTCATTTATTTATCGTTTTGATGTATTTGATTTAATGTTTCAATATTTATATTCTGAGGTTTCTGAATGTTGCTAATTTTAATTGACAATGTAAAAATATACGGCATCGAATATATATTTGGTTACTTAGTTTTAGTAATAAATAATAATAATAATTTAAGTCGCGTTTTTAGGAATGAAATAAAAAAATCCAAAATTTATTATTCACAATATGTAAAATATTTAAAGTAAGAAATTTAAGGTAAAATAAATTAATAATATTGAAATTTAAATATTACTTCCCTCTGAGTGATCTCGATCGTCTAATCACTCTCTAAAGGCCGAGAAAACATTGTCAATTTGAATTAATTCAGTATAAATAAGGAATTTATTCAAATCAACATGCTTAGTCCCTCTAAGTGATCTTATACACTCTTGAAAGGCCAACAAAACAGTCAATTTGAATAAATTCAGTATAAATAAAGAATTTATTCAAATCAACATGTTTTGTCCCTCTAAGTGATCTTATACACTCTTGAAAGGCCAACAAAAGATTAACATCGCGTTTAGACCGGTTATTTTATTTCATTTATTTATCGTTTTGATGTATTTGATTTAATGTTTCAATATTTATATTCTGAGGTTTCAGAATGCTGCTAATTTTAATTGTCAGTGTAAAAATATACGGCATCGAATATATATTTGGTTACTTAGTTTTAGTAATAAATAATAATAATAATTTAAGTCGCGTTTTTAGGAATGAAATAAAAAAAATCGAAAATTTATTATTCACAATATGTAAAATATTTAAGGTAAGAAATTTAAGGTAAAATAAATTAATAATTTTGAAATTTAAATATTACTTCCCTCTGAGTGATCTCGATCGTCTAATCACTCTCTAAAGGCCGAGAAAACATTGTCAATTTGAATAAACTCAGTATAAATAAAGAATTTATTCAAATCAACATGCTTTGTCCCTCTAAGTGATCTTATACACTCTTGAAAGGCCAACAAAACAGTCAATTTGAATAAATTCAGTATAAATAAAGAATTTATTGAAATCAACATGTTTTGTCCCTCTTAGTGATCTTATACACTCTCGAAAGGCCGAGAAAACATAGTCGATTTGAATAAATTCAGTATAATAATTTATTTCAATCAACATGTTTTGTCCCTCTGAGCGTAGCTCTGAGTGATCTTATACACTCTCTAAAGGCCGAGAAAACATAGTCAATTTGAACAAATTCAGTATAAACAAAGAATTTATTCTAATCAACATGTTAATCTCCCTCTGAGTGATCTGGACCTAGTTTATCGAAGGTCATTTCTGGTCGAATTACAGATTTTCCCATGCATTATCGAAGGCTGCCTTTAAGTCTGTTTAAAAATACAAATGGATTTGTGAAATGAATAGGTTGATTCTCTATAATCAGCCCTATATTTCTGAATTAGCAACGGGTTTCCAAAAGTTAAGTCAAGCTGACTCCCTTTATTGGTTGAAACCTTGCTCTTTAACCCGGGCATAAGTTCAATTTGCCATGGTAAAAAGAACTTTGTCAATGCCTGTTTTCTTTGTAAAAAGTCAACATTAAAATCACCAACAACCATAGTGGAACGTATTTTTCTGGAAATTGGAAAGTCAAATCGTCCAATAACAGTTGTAAGCTGGCTTGCGGGAATTTATATAACAGTACCACAGCAATTTTTTCGCCCTCCAATTTACAATCAAGCCAAATTCGTTCAAGACGAGCTTTGGGCGATGGCTGACCATTTGGAAGCCTACCTCGAGTGACTGTACAATCCAAAGAATGTTCAGTCACGTTCTTTTTTCCATAGGATCGCCTTTCGGGGGCGTCAACCGGTAAGAAAATTCCTCAAAAATTCTGAAATTCTGGGATGCTTAAATCATCTTGCGCTTTCGCTCTTATTTCCACGAAGAAAAGCAAGTCAGCGCTGACAATGAAATCATCCCGTCTGATATCCTCCAAATGACCCCTTAAAGACTCAGGGTTGTGGAAATACATAACTGGTCGTGAGAGCAATGTTGGCACAAAGAGTTGAGCTTCTCTTTCCATTCTCTCCATTTCTATTTTAACGACGTCATTGTCCTTTGGAGGTTCGGGTGCTACAAAATCACCATCGATAAAAAGCCCCTGAGCGGAAGTGGCTCGGCTGCAAGCAACGTACAACATTGACCTTTGCATTTTTCGGTTTTTGTTGGTATGAACCACCACGCATTTGTAGGTATCACCCTGACTCTTATGAATGGTTATTGCTTCTGCCACTTGTAAGGGAAATTGTTTCCTAGACACAGTGACGTTTTTATTCGAGTGTCGAAGCGTGAATGATCTCACCGTCTTTTCAAGGGGAGTCCACGAAGGCTCGGCCTTGGAAGCGACAATTAAAGCGGTACTTTTAGCTCGAATATCTTTACCCACCCTTTCGTGGTCAAAGGAAATCCAAACCCTAATAGGAACACGAACCCCGTCTGGACGCACTCCGTAGTCAATTTGACGAATTCTGCCAGTGGCTCCATTAACATTTCCATCTTGAATGTCAATGTTGTTGGTAACCATATAGCGAGCACTAATTTGCAAGCGAATTTTTTCGCTCAATCCGTAAGTTGAACTGGGCTTCAGTTGTTTCGTTTTATCCAGTATATTTTTGCGCACAAGCGCTTGAAAGTCTCCTTTGACGTTATCGAAAGCCAAAGAATCGCAAAATTCAGTATTAAACTGACTGAGACGCATCTCATTGAAATCTGCCGCGCCTTTGTTCGTAGCATACAGATGTATGGCGTCGAGAGGAGGCTCGCCTTTTACATTCACCTGCTGTTTCTTGATTAGTGATACGTCACTGACTTCCATTTTTCCTATTGCCATTCGATTCAGAGCCATGGCGAATGCCTTGTCTTCCTTCTGACGCATGATCTCATTCAAGAAAAAAACCTTAAATTCTTTCCATTGCGGATTATTATCTAGCAATCCAGCATAAGGGGTGTCACGAGCTTTAGGAATTTGAAACGCGTAACTATCGCCTACTGGTTTCAGTTGGTTAAAATCGCCAACAACCAAAACGGAAAGTCCACCGAATGATTCTTGTGACCCCATAACCTCTTGGCACCTAGAATTGACCTTCGTGAGTATCCCAACTCCTGCCATTGAAATCTCGTCAATAATTATCAGTTTAAGATCCTTCCAGGCAACCCTAATTTTGTTGAGAGTTTCTGATTCCATTCTCGACATGGACCCTCCGTATTGGCTAACTGGAAGCGAGAAAGCCGTATGCAAAGTGGTTCCACCAATGTTAAAACCGGCTTTTCCCGTGAAAGCGCACTTCAAGACAATAATGTTGGAGTTGTCAGCCCCAGGTTGTTTGTGGAAGTACCTAGTGACGCCCTCGCAAACGGCGTTAATGAGAACGCTTTTGCCTACTCCGGCTTCTCCAGTGACAAATAGGCGGAGATACTGGTCGGGCTTAGTTTTGAAATGCCCGAGAATGTAGCTAAATACTTCTCTCTGCTTTACGTTTAGACCCTGTACCATTTTGGCATACTCACTGTCCTCTACTATACGAACAGTTTGCACGACTGTGTAATCTGGTACACGGTAATCGGGGATTTCTCGTCCGATGTCTGCCGTAGCATCTCGTACGCAAGCCAGAACGGCGAATTCTGGGTCATCCATCGTGTATTGGCGATCTCTTTCATCTTGATGCTCCAGTATTGGTTGCACATTAGCCAAATCTACTTGAGCTTCACTTTCAAGGAATTCTACCCTCGCTCTTTCAAAGTCGGCTTCACCAGTTTGATTTACAAATTCTTTTCTTTTCCGCGAAATCAGTTCCAGATTTGCTTCGTAGACTTCTTTGAAATCTTTTTCCAAAACATCTGTGGCCTCGTCGCGCCAAGGTTGGAACAAGAGAATTTGCTCTCTGTAGAAATCCAATGTATCTTTCTCGATACTGTAATTCCTGTATCGGAGGACTTTAGCCTGTGTACGTTTGCGTACAAACCCGTGGCCATGCTTCAAAGCGATCCAAACCGAAGCTACATTAGATTCGGGCTCGCTATCAGGTCGTTCATCCTCGTTTAGACTTGAAACTTGCCGACCTCGGCCTTTTTTCTTATTGAATTCATACCAAGCTGAAAATTCAGCCAAACAGACTGATTCCATATCATCAGGCCTTAAAGGGTAACGATCGATTAGGCCTTCCGAAAAAATATCTGTACTATCTTCTGGCAAATCATCAAGCTGACTCTTTGGCTTGAGAATATAAACTCGTTTCTCTGGCATATTTGTGTTGATAAAGATGGTAGCTCTACTAGACTTAGACACGGTTATCTGCAGGCATAAGTACGCCGCTTCTTGGGCGGAAATTTCATGACCAGTGAGAAACTTGTTGGCGATAACTTTAAGCCTTTCTTTGACAGTAGAGCCCGCCTGCCTGGCGGCTCTCATAGCTTCCATAAGTAATTGGGAAATGCCACGCTGTGATTTTCCAATGTAAGCGATGACGTACATAATGCACGCGTAAGCATCGAGAACAAATTCAATGTCCATATTGGCTCTCCATAATCTAAGAATGTCTTTGTTGTAGGCGTTCACTCTTACTTCCAGAGGAGATCTTTTCAGGAGAATGGTTTTTCTCTTAAGATTTAACGTAACGCAATCAATATAGACCCGTTCCGTCATTTGAAGAGGCCGCAAAAACTCTTCAAATGTTTTAGGAGAATTTTCACATGTCAGAGCCGCTATGGCTTTTTCCACTTTCTTGCATTCCAATGCGATATGTTGACCGTACTCCTCTGTCCAATTTCTTAAAACAGGATCGTGAACATATGTTCTCGGCATTGGAGGCCAGGGAATTCCAAAACGACAAATCGTTTCTTCTCCCCGTTTCACCTTGCACGTTCTTGTGTGTTTGTGCGTTTGAAGAGGAACCAGGTTGACCAAATCTTCATTTTCTGATTTGGCGCAAGAAATGAAGCGCTCAACAAAAGTCTCGACTTCTTCAGTGTTTGAACCATCCGGTTTTAATTTTGGAGCGCCGGAAACCCAAATTACACTGTGCACATGAGGCGACCACGGTGTTGAAACTCAACTCGATAATAATAGTCCACCACTAGCCCCAGAGGTCCAACCTTGCTCCTGAGGTACTTTAATAATGCTTGAAATCTGTAATCAAAATATCTCGCGCATGTAATAGGGTCCTCCTGAATCAACTTGGCTTTATCTTTGAAAGCCATAGCTTCAATGTCTTGGTTATTCGTTATGCTTTTGCCAGCAGTTACCAACAACGCATTTATTAACTCAGGCCATCGGGTTTCGGCCGCGCTTACAGTCAGGAAAAACGTTGGAATCCCGAGTTGTCTCACCATGGCCAGAAGGTCCCTCGATTTCCGTTGCCAAAATGCGGGAGAGTTGCGAAGGGGCTCCAGTATTCTGAAACCATCATCATGGTGAAGTAGCGATTCAATTCCACCTTCCAACCTCAGTGTCCCCGCTGTTAGTCCACGGCCGTCAGAAGACTTAGTTTTGCGTAAACAAATTTGAATTGCTTGACTGACTTTCATGGTCTCAATCTTTAACTATTTAAAAAATAGATTGGTGACGTCGCTAGCGCACCTTCTGTCTGAAGACAGCAATTCCCATTTTACAATATCTTGATAGCTGCATTTGACCTTAATGTCCCTTTTGTGCCCTCCATAAATTCGAGGAAAAGACAGTTCTTCGCAATCTTCATCGTATAGCAAAGACACGGGACGGCTACCTTCTCCGGGTGCATAGGTTATCGTGATATTAGTGTCCAATAAATCATCAGCTGATAATAGCAACGAATCTCTGGCACCACAATTGACGCTTTCTTCTTCCTTTTCCTCAACCCATTCTTCGTCACTATCAATTTCCTGCACATTGACTCTCTTGCCCACTCTCCCATCTCCTTCGATTGAAGGAGTCTCGTTCACTTGTGCGCCTTCACTTAGAGCAATATTTCTGTCGTTTTCGTTTACGACGAAATCAACCGTTTCCTGCACCAACGTGTTCATGAGGTCCTCCGAAAGAGTAATGCAATGTTTCTTATAAAGTGGTGATTGCAGTAAAGCCTTAAGTGCGGCTAAAATAAGCTTAGGGCGCACAGTTTCAAACAAAAATGGGTTATTATACTGCATGCGACACATTAATTTCACTTGTATTGTCTGTGTGTTGTCAGGCAGCCTTGGTAAAACGGAACAGGACGTGTCCACGTTACAAGGAACATTAACAACGGTGCCCTTTAACCCTTTTTGCGAATCACAGCCAAGAGATCGTATTTGAATGAAGGGAATTCTAGGGCTAACCAGCCGTTGCTCGAGATTAGATAACCCTGTAATAGTCTCATTTACGACAGAAAAAAAAAGCCATTCACGGGGCTGTATTTTGGAACCAGCCCTTTAGATACGGCTGCGTTACAAGGCATGCACAATTCCACTAAGGGAGTCAAAACACTGGTAACCAATCCGACGCGCGCCTGAAAAGTTTCTAAACTTATTGAGGTCGAACTGTTCTTAAAACAAAGTCTAGAACATATTTCGCACTTGTGCGTAGGTACATCTTTAATCGCTTGAGAATAAAAAAATTCTTGATTTAATGGGTCATCCTTTTTAATAGCCCTCCTAAAGGAGCTAGCGAAATTTTCATTCTGACGAAATTTAGGGTCATCCCTACGCTCTGCCATATTCGCCCGCTTCTTTCGCGGTATTGACGATTTTTCTTTCGTTCTGCCATATTGGCCCTTTCCTCTTCCCGAAATTCAGGGTCTTCCCTTCGTTCTGCCATATTGGCCCTTTCCTCTTCCCGAAATTCAGGATCTTCCCTTCGTTCTGCCATATTGGCCCTTTCCTCTTCCCGAAATTCAGGGTCTTCCCTTCATTCCGCCATACTGGCCCTCTCCTTTTCCCGAAATTCAGGGTCTTCCCTTCGTTCCGCCATACTGGCCCTCTCCTTTTCCCGAAATTCAGGGTCTTCCCTTCGTTCCGCCATATTGGCCCTCTCCTCTTCCCGAAATTCAGGGTCTTCCCTTCGTTCTGCCATATTGGCCCTCTCCTCTTCCCGAAATTCAGGGTCTTCCCTTCGTTCCGCCATATTGGCCCTCTCCTCTTCCTGAAATTCAGGGTCTTCCCTTCGTTCCGCCATACTGGCCCTCTCCTTTTCCCGAAATTCAGGGTCTTCTCTCCGCTCCGCCATACTGACCCTCTCTTTTTCCCGAAATTCAGGGTCTTCTCTCCGCTCCGCCATACTGGCCCTCTCCTTTTCCCGAAATTCAGGGTCTTCTCTCCGCTCCGCCATACTGGCCCTCTCCTTTTCCCGAAATTCAGGGTCTTCTATCCGCTCCGCCATACTGGCCCTCTCCTTTTCCCGAAATGCAGGGTCTTCCCTCCGCTCCACCACCTTAGCCCTTTTCTTTTCAAGAAAATTAGGGTCTTCCCTTCTCCCAGCCATATAAGCTGCATACCTTTTCCTATTTCCTTCTTCTTGCCTTTTTCCAATTTTGTAGGCTTTCTCTTTTTCCCGGAAATCAAGTTCTAGCCTTTTCTCCACCATATAATTTCTAGCCCTCTCTCTATTTTTTGGGTCTTGCCCTCCCTCGGCTTTGGCAATTGTCTCTTTTTCTCGCTTAATTTTATACAGTTCTCTGCGCCTAGCATTTAATTTAGCTTTAACCTCTAGACTCACAATTTTTTTCGCTACTGAGCCTTGCCCATCTACTTGGTCTTTTGTCTCTTTTTCGCGCTTAATTTTATATAGTTCTCTGCGCCTAGCATTTAGTCTTGAGCGGATCCACAATATTTTCCCCTTTTTTATCGCTATCTTTCTCTTTCGTACTTCTCTCACCATCATCTACATCGTCCCTTTTTTCGCGACCAGACATCTTCTTCGTGAGATTATCAAAAAGAACTATTTTCGAGTTTGGTGTATTTAAGAAATGATAAAGTTATATATCCTACTTGAACTCTTCAAAGATTAACCAAACACTGTACCAGTCTTTCAAAAAACTTTACGGTGTAACTTAACTCTCGTTTTTATACAATCCCGTTTTTATACACAAAAATATTCACCGACTGAAAAATATACACCTCGACATTCAAATTTCAGTCCAGAAATGAAGAGGCTTTAGTTGCAGCCAGCAAAATAAAACGCCCAAGGAAAAAAGCAGTGAACATACCAACGGAAGTAAACCTTATATCTCTTTAGATAAGCCCCGACTCCCATGTTAACTTGCTAAAAGCCCTAATTCAGGCAGAGTCAGGGTAGTGTCATCCCGTGTCATCCTGTGTTAACTTGCCAAAAACCCTAATACAGGCAGAGGCAGAGTAGTGCCATCCCATGTTAGCTTCAATACAGACAGAGCGGAGCCGAGTCTGTCAGTCAAGGCCGGCGCGCTAGTCCTGAGATAGCGGACATTCGCGGGAGGGGGGAAAATATTTTTCCAATAGTTGCAGCTCGTTAAGAAAAAATATAAAGGCGCGAAAATTCAAAAACTAGCCATGCCTTTCTTTCCATTTAGGCCTAGCTTTAAATTTTTTTAGAATTTTAAGAATTAAGTTCACAACTTTTCAAACTTGTTTTAATGAAGTCCGATCGGGTAGTTAAGACTTCCACGATCCTGGTCACTTAAAAGTGCATGTTGACGATGGATCGGACTCCGACCGCAAAGATACAAATTCAGAAGTATCCGACCCCACAGATACAAATTCAAAAGTATCCGACCCCACAGATACAAATTCAAAAGTATCCGACCCCACAGATTAAGAGGTACCCCACCCCGCATCACCCCGACATTTTAGAGATAAGAATAAATAATAAAAAACTCGAGGTTTCTATCAAGTCTCTATGGTTGAGTGGGTAGAGTGTTTGTCTACTACGCCAGCGGCCCGGGTTCAAATCCCGGGTCTGACCTTAAAAAATTTTAATTAAAATTAAATCTCTAACCGAGTCCAGTAACCCCTATTGGTGGGTTGTGATAATATAAAGTTCCTTTTAAGCTAAAATCTGACGATAACGAAGCGAAAACTCCGGCCACAACTACTACTACTACTACTACTACTACTACTACTACTACTACTACTACTACTACTATTACGGCTCGGGTCAAACTAAGAGCCTATCGTTTACTACGATGTGGCTAAAAATAATAAAAATAAAACCAAATTAATTCAATATGCTTACAAGTATTTATTTCTACACAATGATATAAATGTAAGATTTTTTAGGCGTTGTTGTTAATTCCATTTAAAGAATAAGCCTAGCAATTCATTCCTCATGACATGAACTCAAAGATGCTCAAATTTTGTATTGTTTTAAACGGTAGAAAAAGAAATACACACAACACATTTTGTAAAAAAAATTTCACACCATCATAATTTTTAAGTTTACGATAATACTATCTTTTTCAAAAATTCTTGAATGCCATTTATTAATTTGGAATCTAATTTTTTTTGGAGGATTTTAAATTGTGTTAAATTAATTTTAAATGATGTATTAATTATTTTCATTTGTTGTGTATATATAAAAATAACAAGCCAAGCATTTCCAGCGCGTTCTAAAACTTAAGTCTTTAGTGAGCTACTTAAAATTAAATAAGAAAAGGTTTAAATATTTACTTGTCGCTTTATGTGTTGTACACCGGGAATATATTTTGGAAAAGGTGGCAGCTAATTAATAGGAGAATATTTTGGAAAAGGTGGCAGCTTGTCAATGGGAGAATGTTTTTGAAAAGGTGGCAGCTAATTAATAGGAGAATGTTTTTGGAAAATGTGGCAGCTAATTAATAGAAGAGTATTTTGGAAAAGGTGGCAGCTAATCAATGGGAGAATGTTTTTGAAAAGGTGGCAGCTAATTAATAGGAGAATATTTTGGAAAAGATCGCCGCTAATTAATAGGAGAATGTTTTTGGAAAAGGTGGCAGCTAATTATTAGGAGAGTATTTTGGAAAAGGTGGTAGCTAATTCCGAATGCGCGATTGGTCGATTTCATTTCTTCCTCCTCTATCCCCTAAGCCGGATTTGCCAGCAGCTTTGGCTCTCTCTGGGTCACGTGCTATGTTACCATGGCCCTTTTCCCCTTCCTGCCTTTCGCTCCACAAATCTCTTTCTTCACGAGTTAGAAAAATATGGCGCGCATCTTCAACTACATAGCCGCCGTAGCCGCCATTTTCCTCCCAAATATAAGCGGCCCTAACTAAAATGGAAAAAATTACCTTTTCACTAAAATTTGCGTAAACCATTCTCATTCAACTTGAAACTAATTAAGCTAGGCCTAAGTAAATACAATAAATATCCAGATTCCATGTTATTCCAAATTTTTTTTTGGTAATTTCGAAGTTCTACGAACATTTATTTGTAACTAATTAAAAAACACATTCGCTGGGCGCCATTCATAAATTTAAATTCCTTATACAGGGCTCATAGGGTTTAGTGTACAAAAAATAATAGGTATTATAGGTCTAAAAAGCCAAAATTATAGGATATTTATAGGTTCAAACTTATGTATATTTTATACGTTTAAAATTAGGAATTATTGGAGTTTTACAGGAAGTAAATTATACATTGGAGAGTAGACTAGAACTTTTATGCATATTTATAAAAATATTATCATTATTTAATCTACTTTGGACTAGTAGGTAATAGTGTAGCAATTAATTTATTTACCATGAAACTTTTATAGTTAATTACCTTACATTTTTCGTTTAATTATCTTAAATCTCAGGTACGTTTTAGCACGAAACTTTAAGATTTAAATTCCCTGACATTTTCAGGTTTTGTCTGACTTTTATTACGATTTTCCAGGACATGTTTAGGCCCAATTATCATTAACCTAAATAACTAAACAATCGCCTTTTTGAATATTGAACGTAAAACATTGCGAAGCGATCTCCGCCATTTTGGTTTCTGGTCAAACGTGATCTCGCTGAAACGGAATTTAAAGGGAGGGTGAAGTAGAAAATCAAGTGATTTTTATCGATTCTTCTACTAATTATAAGACCAATAGATGCAAATCGTGTGTTGTAAGCCTGGGGGTTTTCAGATTTTCATATTTTACGGTGAGATTTCGGGATTTTACGTTAAGATTTCGGGATTTCTAGATTTTAATGTGGGATTTCGGGATTTCAGGTGAAGATTTCGGGATTTTTAAATTTTAAGGTAGGAATTTCGGGATTCTCAGATTTTGAGGTAGGGATTTTGGGATTTTCTGATTTTCACGTGTGATTTTGGGATTTCGAGATTTTAAGGGTAAGATTTCGGGATTTCGAGATTTTCGAGAGAGATTTTAATAGATTTCAAACGAACTGTACGGGATTTTGACAAACGTCCGACCCCTCGGGTAAAAACGAGCTGTTCCGAGACGGCGGCGCGTCTTACAATGACCCAGTCGCTCACTCCCGGTTTCCTCCCGGATTGATCCCAACCGCTCCGAGTCTAGAGACGGAGCGCCTGAAGACGTCACAAAACCGCTCTGAAAAAACTTTGGTCTTTCATTTGGTCCTCCGAGCTAGAGCGATGACGTATTACGTAAATTTGGAGCGATCTCGGAGCGCTCTCAGGCGACCCAAATAACGGTATACTATAAAATAATAAGTCCCGGCTCCTTTTCCAACCCCCCACCCATTAAGGGGGATTGTAGACTATCACGCGCGCACCGGACGCTATTTTAGGCCTTCTTATAAAAATTCCTTCTTACAACTACTATTTAATTTTAATGTCTTGAGTTTGGGGGCCCCAAAATGGTTACCGCTTGGGGCCTCCACTTGACTTGAGCCGCCACTGTGGTGTAACCAAGAACCTTATACGCATACGCGAGCTTTATAAAAAATATATCTTGAAATTGTATTGAGCAGCTAGGCTCGTGGTATGGTAGATAGAGCCGTTGCCTTTCGCGCGGCAGAACCATGGGTCTCAGGTCGATTCCACACGAGGAAATATTTTTTTTTTAAGTTTTATTTATATTAAGGATGTTTTGAGACGAAATTCATCTTAAAATAACGACGAAAAACTTTAACAAAAGTAAATTTATTATTAATACAGGCCAAAGCGCGCTATCTCAGGGAAGGCAGTCAAGGTGTATTTGGGCACCACGCATAGATGTCGCTTTTCAAAACCTCAAATCTCAAAAATCCCCGCGAGTTTTTAAAACCAGCACAAATTTGAGATTGAGGAATTAGCTTAGATGATTGAATATCACGAATTACTAGAATCTTATTGAAGTGTTTGCACTTCTAAATGGGAATAAAATAAGAGTCATATTTTAAAAATATAAATAAAATAGCGTCGCGTATTAAAAATATAAATAAATTAGCATCTTTATTTAAAAATAGTACTAAAATAGTGTCACATTTCAAAAATACAAATAAAATAGTTTCACATTTTAAAAATATAAATAAAATAGTTTCACATTTTAAAAATATAAATAAAATAGTTTCATATTTTAAAAATATAAAATTTTAAAAATTAAAGGAATAAAATAGAGTCATATTTTAAAAATAGGAATAAAATAGAATCATATTTTAAAAATAGAAGTAAAATGGAGCCATATTTTAAAAATAGGAGTAAAATAGAGTCATATCTTAAAAATAGGAATAAAATAGAGTCATATTTTAAAAATAGGAATATAATAGAGTCATATTTTAAAAATAGGAATAAAATAGAGTCATATTTTAAAAATAGGAATAAAATAGAGTCATATTTTAAAAATAGGAATAAAATAGAGTCATATTTTAAAAATAGGAATAAAGTAGAGTCCCATTTTAAAAATAGGAATAAAATTGTTCACATTTTAAAAATAGGAATATTACTGTTTTAATGTGGCACTATATTAATACTAGTTTTAAAATGTTTTAAAATAATCTGAATCAGTTTTGTTTGACTTAAGTAAAAAATTAATGTTCTGTTTTAACATTCCTGTTTTGAAAATGAGATAAAAACCTAGGCATTCGGCGAATTAAAAGGTACCGAGAAAATTCTCGGGGGAGTGCGCTCAGGCGTGTATTAATAATGTTGGCGAGGCTTGAATACTGGGCGCGTGGTATATCGGTTAGAGATATTGAGTTTTGCACGGCAGAACCATGGGTCGCAAGTTCGATTCCACACGAAATATTTTTTTTTTACGCTTTATTTTAATTAAAGATGTTTCGGGACGAAATTCATCTTAAGATAGTAAGGAAAAAGTTTGAAAATTATAACTTAAGTGAATTTATTGAATGATTGCGCTCTTAAGGAATTCGCAACGAGGGGCTACTCACTCACTTCTATTATTGTGCTTCACTATTAGAATAATAATAGAAGTAAATAAATTGACGTTAGAATTACGGGTAATCGTTTTAACATAGTTACGGCTATTCACGTAAATTTTCTATACGCCTTTTAAGTTCGGTACGCTGTGGCTACTATTATGAGTCCATCCCTGGGCCATTTTTTGATAGTAATAATAGTAATTCGACAGTTGCCGTGCAAAAGTATTCTGTGCCCAGCCGGGCTCATCTTGTTATTAACAAAATTTTCGTGGCACGCTCCATGTCTCGCGCCACAATTATCACGTCGCGCGCGAGTTTTATCAAATCTCGTGATAAATTTCATTCGACACAAAACGCGCCACGAGAATTTTGTTAATAAAAAGGCAGGGCGTTACGCGATTGGTCGGAGAACCTTCTTTAAAATTATCCTTAAAATCTGCACCTGATTTGAATTTTAAAATCATTCGGAAATATTTCCTGAATGTTCCACTATGCAGACTGGTCTTATAAAAAATTGATAAAAAATTCACGTGATTTTCTACTTCACCCTCCCTTTAAATGTCACCTCTTTTAAAGAGTAATCAAAAATTTTATATTGTTTTTAAACCAACATAACCAAAATTTACGAATTATAGGATAAATAGGATTATCTCGGAATTATAGGTATTTATAGTTATTATGGGTACTCTGGGAGCCGGGCTTATAGGAAAAAAGGATATTTTTTCCGGAATTATAGGATTTTATAGGAGATAATGTGGTTTTATAGGAAACTATCAGGGATAGATTTAATTTTAAAAGTAGGAATGGAGAACGGTTAGTATTTACTTCAGTCCGACTCAAAGCCCAGTATAGAGGCCCTCCTTCCAACACGTAACAAAAAGTTTAAATTATCTTATTGGCTCACTTAAACTACGTTTTGATGACGTTGCTGATGGGGTCGGCGAAAAATAAGAAATTCCTTTTTTACCTCTGGCGCTATGACCAGCCTCTTCTTTCGTGCCCCTCCGTCCATTGGAACGGGGTCCGGGACGCGCGTCCACGTTACTCTGTTCTCCATTCCTACTTCTAAAATTAAATCTATCCCTTCTCATATATAATACAATTTTGGGGCTAAAGTATGTAATACAATCTCAACAAAAAATTAAATGAATTTTTCTTCGAAAATTCAGAGGAACTTAATTAAAATCTAACACATAAAAAATCCTAAGCGAGCTCCGCAATTTCGGTTTCAATTCAAATATGATCTCGATAAAAACAGCAAAATTTGAGACTAAACTATACGAAAACTTAAAAATATAGGATATTAAAGGACCTTTCATGAAACTATACCATAATGGTTCATAAATATAGGATTTTATAGGAATTATAGGACCGCTGGGCTTACTGTAGTATAGTTGGATGGGAATCAAATAGGATTATAACATACTCAAAGGACATCCCCGTATCTCTAGTAGAACGAGAGTTATGAACCTCCAAAGTTGGGTGTAATGCTATTCCTATGGAGGGGGTTGTTTGTTTACGTTTTGCTTAATTACTCGGCCCCTGTTTGTCGTAGGCCTAAGCTCTTAGTATGGTTGGATGGGGGACAAATTGGACTATAACATACTCAAAGAGCATCTCCGTATCTCAGAGTTATGAGCCTCCAAAGTATAGCGTAATGTTAATCCTATGGAGGGTATGTTCACGGACATTTCGCTTAATTACTCGGCCCCTGTTTGACGCAATTTTCCCTGAATTTTATTTGAAATTCGTAATTTCCCTGAGGTTTTTGTCAACTATTTATTTCATTGATTTTCCCTGTTTTCCAGTTTTGTATGAACCTTGTTAAGGTATTACTAAAATAAATCGTACAAATAACAAGATGGCCCCGGCCATATTAAGCTTTGCGCGCCCTCTATTGGCTAGAACTGGTGTGATTCCGGCAAATATTTTTGGCGGTATTCTCTTTTTCTTTATCAAATATCCTTTCGATTATGAACAAAATCAACTTAGTATGACTTTGGTTTAATATAATCATTGACCTTAAAATAAATTCTTTATCGGTCACCTTTGGCCTTACATTTTAACGTCGCGCTATCGCCTCTCCTTACTGTCTCAATCCTAAATTTCTCCTCGAATCTGGCGGGCACTGTAAAGATAAATGGGATCCCAAATGATCAATAATGATTTCTTAGATTTTAATTAGAAATTACGTAATTAAAATTAAATTAGGCTTATTATAAAGATAATCACTAATTAGTTTCGCGCCCCGTTTAAAATTGAGTGTCATGGCAATGGCGATTTTAAATCGTACCGGTAAGCTGCAAATTAACATTTTGTTTAATAGTTTGAAATGAGTTAGTGGCGACGCAAGTGTACGTTCCTTCGTCGCTTTTTTTAATCGAATTTAAAACCATTTTTTGTTGGTTTAGCGTTGATTTTTCGTTTAGGTTACCATCGTTTTTATCTGAAATATTATTTAAAAATGTCTGTTAAATTTGCGTACAGTTTTAGTTAGATTTCAATTAACAATACGCCTGCCTACCTTTTTGCCATTGTATTATAGGCTCGGGGTAACCACTAGCAGACTAGCTTCGCAAGTTAGAGAGGCATTACTTCCAGCTAACACAGTCTGGTCTTTTAGCTTCGATAACCATTTGCGTGGCGCTGAAAAAAAATAAAAAGAGATGACGTGATTTAGTTAGGGGTGAAGAACCTTGGATCGATTTGGGGAAAAAATGGTTTTAAGCTTCAAAAATTTGAGGCAAATGTGTTTTTGCGAAATTTGATTAAAAAACGTTGCGTGTTTAAAATTTGAGTTAAACCCTGGTTAAACGAAGGAAAACGCGTATTGCGAATTGTTAGAATTTCCTTCGTAATCAAAACAACAAGGCCAACTTCAATCTGGTCTCGGAAACTTTAATGTTTTTGGATTGCATTTGCGGGAGTACGACGGGTGGGTTGGGTCTCTTGGGACTTTACATCAACGAACGTAACGTCAAACTGGTCAATCAAACGCTGGAAACGTTAACCGAGTATTCTCAAGGACCTTGTCACGAAAATCAGAATTGTATCGCCATGCACGAAAGCAACGGAATGGTTAGAACGAATGGTTAGTTGAAAAGCTGAAGAAAAGCTTTTCTAAGGAGGTGGAAAAATATAACCAAATGAGCGCATGCGCTTATGCAAAGAATGGAAGGGGGATGGAAACACCCGGAATTAGATTATGGAGAGTTTTTTTTATTATTCGTATTCTTCTTTTCGCCTCTGAAAATTATTAAATATGTTGTTTAATGCATGCGCCTAAACAGTATTATGAGATTTAGAATGACCCATAGACATTATAACACTATTAAGAACCTAGACAAACTATTGCGAGGGGGGTCTCGCGACTTTCTGTTACGAAAATTTACATCCCACCCCTTCACGTGTGTGATAGGGTTTTTGATACGTGGAACCCCTATCGGCAAGCGAAGGAGCTATTCAATTTGAACAAAAATAAATACCGTAATGTTTCATCTTGCAAATGTTTTAATTCTCTGTTAATAAACATCTCTTTATTTTACAAACACTTTTCATTCCATTATTTAATACGGAAATTAATAAAAATTAATTAAATATAAAACGTCCCCGGCGGGATTCGAACCCGCATTGTCTCCCTCCCAAGTACTGACCGCGCTCGAAGCTGCTTAACTTTTTAGTTTACCTCGCCGCATGTAGATGGCGCTACAAGCAACTCACCCTATCACAGTTCACACACGCGAAACAGGGCTTTAGTAATATTTTAGTTTACCTCGCCGCATGTAGATGGCGCTAAAAGCAACTCACCCTATCACACACGCGAAGGAGTGCTTCCATTGAACCCGAATCAAAGCTGAAAATTCAACTGTTCTTCTTGTATCTCTATGGTGGTGGCGCGCGGTCATGTTTTCTTTTTTCTCCCGCTCCTAATTTGATTTTCAAACTCCGAAATTTTAAGGCCAAGGCTTAGGCCTTTAGCCAACCTGTTTCGAGAGGTATGTCATTTACGCAAACAAACTCGACTAGATAAACGTTATAGCCCCTCAATTTAGGTCTTTAATTAATGAATTTAATTGAAATTTGTTAAGGGCCTTTGTAGAAATTATCGTATCTCTGATTTGGGATGTTAGTCCAAAAGCCAACATTTAGGGGTTAATTTTCTAACGTATTTCTTTGACGGTGGCAGCAAAGTGGAGAGAATAAATATCGGTATCCGGTACGCGAGTACCAGAAGGTAATAACACGATGAGTAGTAATTGCACCGCGTAATAATTGACCGTAGTGTAATTTTAATTGTGGGAGAGCTAGGCGCGTTACGTTGATATCAGTATTCCGGACTGAAACAAAATACCGAGTCGAATTGAAACGTACGTCCTTAATTGAATTTAAATTGCTTGAATTGAAGCGCGTTAATTGAGCTTTTACTACTCGATAATTGGAAATAATTGATGCGCTCTTTTAGATTAAACTTAATAAAAAAAACTAAAACTCTATTTAAAAAAGTAACTGAATTGATTTAAGTTGGTAAAGACTTTAACAGTAATTGAGTCTTACCTCGTCCGAAAATTCGAAATTGAGAACCGCATAAAAATTGTATCAATTGAACGGGAATTGTAAAAATTGTGTTTTATAAATTGAAAAGGAGAACCTTTTATAAGTTTTTAAGAGAGGGGCACGCTCGATTTTTTAAAGCTTTGACCAATAATGTGCGAGCTTTTTGGGGTTTTTCCTGGATATTTCCGAGCCTGCCTCTCCCTGTTGTCGACGAAATTCTAGAAGCGTGCTTTTTTACAATAACCTTTTTTTCATCACAGTTTAAAATTTTCCATTCTTTACTATTGAAAAGATTGGTAAAAAATACTTTTGTAGGATCTTGTTTTGAGTTCTTGGGGTTTTTCTTAATTTTAGACTTATTTTTTAGTAGCATGTTCTTTTTTTAAGGCCTATTTTTAACTTTAAACGTAATTTTAATTTAAAATTTTTGAATGTTAGGTGTAATTTTAATTTTAGGCTTAACTTTAATTTCTAGATTTTAGAATTTTAGAGACGCTTTTGTGTATTATTCAACAGAGAGAATAAATATCGCTACAACCAGAAGTGAGATGAGACTTGAAGTACTGAGCTAACCAAATTCTTCACTTGGCGAAAGTGAATCTTCTTGATAACACACCAACGGTTGGCCCTCTGGTAGCGGTTTCTGAATTTTCCCTCAAAAACGTGAGACGCTGGCGGTGGTTCTAGATTCAAGCACCAGCGTCCGTGTTCCGCGACTTTAGGTTGAGGGGAAATGCGTAGGAAATGTTTTGAAACTCGACTAATTTTTTCCCTCTAGTGATGGAAGCGACATGAAATCCTCAATTTTGTTCACTAGTGCCAGGATCTACTACCAATGCTTGAGCTCTTTACTTCTAGTCTCATCTTACTTCTGCTGCAACTAAGACCCGTACATAACGTTTTGGTTTTTAAATACATTATTAACGAGAAAAGTAAACCAAATAATCAAGCTGTGCTAACTTATTCAAACCTCTTTGTATGATTTAGAGATGGATCTAGGTCTACCGTGGTGTACCGAATATGCCAAAAGTGGCAGGTCATTATGCAAAAGCTGTAGAAGGCGCATAGCTAAGGATGAGCTAAGAATGGGGGCAATTATTCAGTCGTCACGTTTTGATTAAAAGGTAAAATATCAAAATTGAGCATCTGATGACGCGAGTGACATTAATTTCCTATTGTGGAAACAGATTCCAAATTGGTACCATTTTCGGTGCTTTTTCTCAAAGTTTATAGTGTCAACTGAGGCTGACATCTCACACTTTGAGGCTTTACGTTAGGAAGATCAAGAGAAAATATAGAGTGAAATTCCGAGTGGGTCTCAAGCAGCACCTGCTGCTTCAAGCAATACCCCATCTAAAGGAACGAAGAGAAAAAGCTCTTCCATTGAAATTCAAGACTTCTTAACTGAATATTCCAAAAGTAATCGGTCATCTTGTAAAGGTTGTGGAGAAAAAATCGCAATGGATCAAGTTCGCATTTCAAAACTTGACAGGAGTGCAAAATCTATAAAAATTGGTCCATATCCAGCGTGGTATCACCTTGATTGCTTTGTACAAGCGAGAGAAACTCTGAATTTTTTTGAAGATGGATCTAAAATACGAGGATTTAAGACACTCTGTGTTGAAGATCAAAAGGCCATCAAAGAAAAGATAAAGAAAATTGAAGTGACTCCACCAAATAAGATAAAGAAAGAGGAATTCCTTGATCGGGGCGAGAAGAAAATTGTTAAGGAACAGTCCCAGTTAATTTATGAACATCGTGACGAGCTTAAAAAAATCTTAAAAAAAAAGAAATGGTGGAACTATTAAAATATAACGACCAAAAATTCCTTCAGGAAACAGCGAAATTCTAGATAGACTTTCCGATATCATGACGTTTGGATCTCTTGAACCTTGCACAGAATGTGACGGTGGACAATTTGTTTTCCCAAAAGATGGTTATCACTGTACTGGAAATGCAAGCGAATGGAGCAAATGTACAAATGTAATGAAACTACCTAGAGGAAAGCCTTTCCAGATTCCAGATCACCTAAAAGAGGAATATGTATTCTTAAACAGCTACGAATACATAGAGAAACACCGTTACTTTCCTACAAACGCACCTACTACAAGTACACCAGAAAATTTGCCATCAACCTCGGGTGTCAAGAGAAAGCCACAACCATTGGACCATACTAAAATAAAGTTAGTTAGTAATCTTCATAGTTGCGATGATTCTCTAAAGAAAAGCATATCGAGATTAAGAGGCAAAGTTGTCTCTCAAATTGACAAAACTACAGCTTGTTTTATAAGTACCAAGGAAGATGTTGAGAAAAATATCAAGGAAATTCGTGAAGCTAAGGAACACGATGTTCACGTTGTATCTGAGGACTTTATAAGTGGTGTGCAATATGGAGGTTTAGTTTCTATGATCCAACAATACAGCATGGCCAGTTGGGGTGGAAATCATGAAGACAGAATTAATTCATACGCTGCTGAAAAAATACTCAGAAGTGCGGCTGTAGGAAAAAGTGACTTAACATTCTCATCTGGAAAGAGCACGAAAGTTAAACTGATAGTGAAAGGCAGCGTAGCTGTTGAACCAGATTCAAATCTTGAAGCCACCACACACGTGTTTGAAAACGAAGAAGGAGCTGTCAACGCTGTTCTCGGAAAAGTCGATATTACTCAAGGATCTAATTCATTTTACAAGCTTCAACTTCTAAAGTCAGACGATGGAAACGATTACTATGTGTTTCGGAGCTGGGGACATGTTGGAACTATTATTAGTGGAAAGATGAAGGAACACTTTGATACTAAGTATAAAGCTGTTGCCGTATTCAAAAGGCTTTACGAAAAAAAACAGGATTGAAGTGGAGATCGGTTACAAGTTAGTTAAAGAGGAAGGTGGAACGACCAAAGATCCAATAGATCAACACTATGAACAATTGAAAACTGAAATTGAAGTATTAGATAGAGATTCCGAAGAATTCGAGACATTATTAACATACGTAAACAACACGGGCGCTGATTTTCACAGTGATTGTGAACTTGAAGTAGATCAAATATTTAAAATTGCACGTCAGGGATAACGCGAACGCTACCGAGAATTCCAAAAATTCCCTAATAGAAAGCTACTATGGCATGGTTCCAGAACCCCAAACATGATGGGCATTTTGTCTCAAGGCCTTCGTATTGCTCCAAAAGAAGCTCCATCTACTGGTTACAACTTTGGAAAAGGAGTGTACTTTGCAGATATGGTACTACACATAGCCTTTTAATAAAATTATAGGTTGCTAACTTCAAATATTTGATTATTTTAGGTCTCTGAAAGTGCCAAATACTGTTACGCCAGTCGAGAGAACAACACCGGGTTGTTGCTCCTCTGCGAAGTAGCTTTAGGAAATATGCTTGAGCTATCTGACAAGCAATTTATTGAAAAATTACCTAGAAATATGCATAGTACGAAGGGAATTGGACAAACCTTTCCAGATCCTAAGAAAAGCATTTTCATAAATGGTGTGGAGATCCCATTAGGACCCCCAGTTCAAGGTAAAATTAACTCCAGCTTACTCCACAACCAGTTCATTGTCTATGATGTGGCGCAAATAAATATTCAGTACCTTGTAAAAATGAAGTTCTGTTGGACCTAATAAAACAATAGGTTATTTAATTAATGCAAAACGTTTATTTACGAACATAATAAATTTAATAATACTGTTAAAGGGCAGACTCGGGGCTCCCACCAGGTCCCTAAAAGTCCCTATTTTCCTACAAGGTCATTAATCTACCCTAAAATTGGTATTCGGTCCTTAAATCACCCTATTTTTATAAACCTCAGAAAAAGTATAAGGGTGACCTGAAAATGTCTTGTCTGAGATTTTAGCAGAGCCCCAAATTTGCAGAGCTCGCTCCGGTTATTTATGACTTACTTAATGTTAAACTTAAACGAATTAATTGGCTAATTTTTATGACAATAACAACTCGTGAAAAAATTATTCGACTGAATTTAGACTGGTTTTCATATATAATCGTCATGTACGTTATTGCAAATGGTCAGAGAAATTTGTTCAAGTTAGTCAGGGAAAACCAGGAAAAGTGAGGGAATTTCATTCCAAACATTTTGTACGAACCCTGTAAAGGCCCATATTCTAGTTCAGTGGATTTTTTTAAAAACAATAAACATGATACGAAAATAGTTACTTCTAATCAGAAAACCTTCCTTATACATTAGAGCCAGTTTCAAGTCTTACCTACCGCTCCCTTAGAATAAGAATATAAACAAAAGAAAGTCAGAAATAATATCCTCTTTTGTCGAAAAAATAGAAAAGACCAGAAGTGAGATGAGACTAGAAGTGAAGGGCTCTAGCATTGATAGTAGATCCTGGCACTAGTGAACAAATTTGAGGATTTTATGCCGCTTCCCACGCGCTAAAACTAGAGAGAAAAAAATTGGTCGAGTTCCAAAAACATTTCCTATCCCCTTCCCCTCAACCTAAAGCGGCCGAACACGGACGCGGTTCCTTGAATCTAGTTCGGCCGTCTACCACCGCGAGCGTCTCACGTTTTGGAGGGAAAATTCAGAAACCGCAACTAGAGGGCCAACCGTTCTTGTGTTATCATGAATATTCACTTTCGCCGAGTGAAGAATTTGGTTAGCTCAATATTTCTGGTCTCATCTCACTTCTGAAAAGACTAATAGCATCTCTCTCGAGATGATGTCCTTATGGTAATAGGTTCCTAACTGTTTGTGATATTTTCACAGAATAGATATCATTTTGTTTTACCAGTGGTCCCTTTTTGGTTCCTACTTTTAAAATTTAGGTCCCTATTTTACCCTATTTTTATCGTGAAAAGTCCCTTTTTCCCCTATTTATTTTTGAGATTTTTGTGGGAGCCATGCAGACTGGATTTTGGGTAGAATATACCTTAAGTTCTTAGTAGTACGTGATTACAATCAGATGTCCATATCCCCCTCTCAGTATTTTCAATGAGTATATAAAAAAATTGATGTTTCCCTTACTAGCGCACACATTTCGCGCTGTTGAACTTTCGAACAGTGGAAAATTGACGTCCGCGTCGGGTTGTAGGCCTACAAGTTTTGAGGCAGGTTTATGTCGAAAGTGGAAATGTTTTCAGTGAAAAAGGTTTAATGTTACGCTTATCATTTCACCCTTTTTGAAGAATTTTTTCTGCATTGCGAAGTAATCTGTTTTTATTTAATAAACAAAAGGGTTCGTACGGAACCTGGAAAATCTGGATAAGTCGGCGATATGGAAAATAAGGGAATAAATCAGGGATATAAAATATTTTCCTCAAAAGTCAGGGATATGTCAGGGATTTCGTTTGGTATATCAAACCATGCTTCGAGCAATGCTAAATATGAGCCAGGTGTGGAAAGTGGGCTTTGGTAAATACCTTAAAATGGTCAGGGATATTCCGAAAATATGTTTAGGGATAACCTGCAAAAGTCGGGGATTTTCAATGTAAAAATATCGTACGAACTCTCTACTAGCAGAAGTATATGAACCGAAGTTACGTAAGAAAGTTAAGACTCTAAAAACTGTCCAACACATTTGACATAACGCGGGGCTTTAGAAAAGCAGAACCTTTCATCCCCCCTCGTCCTTGGCAGAATTATTGCAGAGGATTCTGGGACCAAAGACTATAAGTGACTGTGCCATTTAAGCCCGACTATATAGTCTTTGTTCCGGTATTTCAGTTGTTTTGAAAAAGTCGTCTGCTTGATCAAATTGAGCTTGACGTCCAAGGCTTAGGCTTAGTACCTGTTGTTTACTTCAACTTGCCGTTTCGGAACTGTATACCGATGGTTTCTGATTCAAATCGATCCCTAATTAAACGCAACTTCAATTATGGCCAAAAACTTAAAGGAGAAACTGAATATTTATCTAATATTAAACGACCCTTCGTTATTTCAAGATTCCAAAATTACAAAAACATTTTGGTAGGATTTTACATTACCTAACTAACCTAACCAACACTTGATTCTGATTAATTAAATTCGAAAAAAATAGTGAAAAAATTGTAAACCCGCCGCAATCTGGTCGATTTTTGAAAATTTGCAAATTGCATGTACTTACCACCATTAAGACCGCTACGCGCCTAAACGCATTCTGAAGACTGCCCTCAATCTTGAAAAACTACTCGGGGGGTAAATATAATAACAAGGACTCGCGACGGAAATATAGCTATGAAATTTTAAACACCCGCTGTATGATGTACATGCAAGCTCCAATTTTAAAAATAAACAACGATATTTTGCTAAATTGCGTAGATTATTTCGGAAGTAAATGAAGGTAAGCAATAATATTTTGGAAAAGGCGTAATATTATTTGGGAAGTAAATGAAGATAAACCACAATATTTTGGAAAAGGCATGATATTGTTTGTTAAGTTAGTGAAGATACATAGCAATATTTTTGAAAAGGCGGCCAATTATTGGGAAGCAAATGATGGTGAAGAACAATATTTTAAAAAGGCTTCAATATGTTGGAAGGAATTGTACTTTAAAAATTATACACTATTAACTGCAAAACTGTTTATACCGATGGCTAGCAAGTAAAGTGTGGCACTTAGCGTTACCCGAGAAACACCACTTGGAGGTGGCCACACGTCGTTTCTCATGAGGAGTTTTGATAAGGCAGGCCCCCTTGCCTACTGCCGGTAAAATCCAACCGGGAGTTTTGATAAGGCAGGTCCCCTTGCCTACTGCCGTTATAACCCAACCGGGGAGTTTTGATAAAACAGGTCCCTTGCCTACTGCCGCTATAATCCAACCGGGGAGTTTTGATAAGGCAGGTCCCCTTTCCTACTTCCGCTATAACCCAACCGGGGAGTTTTGATAAGGCAGGTCCCCTTGCCTACTGCCGCTATAACCCAACCGGGGAGTTTTGATAAAACAGGTCCCTTGCCTACTGCCGCTATAATCCAACCGGGGAGTTTTGATAAGGCAGGTCCCCTTGCCTACTGCCGCTATAACCCAACCGGGGAGTTTTGATAAGGCAGGTCCCTTGCCTACTGCCGCTATAATCCAACCGAGGAGTTTTGATAAAGCAGGCCCCCTTGCCTACTGCCAAAAACTCAGAAAACGTTGCCTTATTCGTCAGTGAATTCGGCAGTGTTTTCTTCGTTTTGGCCAGCAATTAAAAATGCTGGGTCTGTCTCGGGATCGAGAGTAGCCAGCTCTTCCTCCGAGACCCCGATTTCAATTAATTCAATGCCTTTTTTGCCCGGTCCAGGGTAGCAAGACTTTACGTCTTCCAAGAACCGAGCAAAATTGATTCCAGGAGGAAGCCAGTTTCCATCCTTGTCCTTGAAAAATAGGCATCGGTACCAATAAGAGGCCAAATAGCTACTTAATGATCTGTCTGATCTGTAGGACTTAATGGCATCCTTCACGTGTCTATTTCGGTTCTCGATGTTGTTCGTATGGGTGCGAGAATCTTCCGAGTTGACAAACTCGTACTTATGAAGCACGGTAAGGTGCTTCCGAAAGCCCATTAACGTACAATTCATGTACATAGGGGCTCCGTCAGACACGATGATGGACCCAGGGGTAATATATTTTGCCATTTGCGTCCAAAGAACAGCACGGGACTTATTTTTTACTTTCAAAAATAGGCCATCTTTTGTATCCCGGCAATAAATTCCAAAGATACAAATGGTTTCCCCGGTTTCGTCCACCTCCACAAACAGTCCTGGTCCTCCAATCTGGACTTTGTCGGCCCTATTAGAAATGACAATCTCCGTTACCTCACGACACATGGAAAATAATCCACAACGGTTCGTGAGGAACATTCACTATGGGTTGTAGCGTCAGTGACGCTCATTTTACAAACCCAAAGGAAAGCGAGGAAAAGATTGTCGGTAACCGACAAATTTTGATTAAAGAACCATGTGTTTTTGGAGGGGACGAAAGCCTTCACACACTCGGAAACCAAATGATCGGGAACCTTTTTCTTCGATGCCCTTAAAGCCTTTCGGTTGTTGGCTCGAGATTGCCCAGTGGAACATCGGATTACGTATCCAAACCGACTTTGGTTGTTAAACACCCCCACAAGAAATCCATCGATAATTCCATCGTGGAATTTATTTCCGCAAGTACAAGCAATCTTTCTTTCATTGAAAGAAGTAACGCTTGGAACCAAGTCCAATGAATTCACCAGAGTTTTAGCGTCCCTTTCAAATTTGGCCCTTAACTCTTCGTTCATACATGGAAAAAATCCACCCCAATTTTTTTAACGAAATACTGTGCAAAAACTGTTCGGCACTTTCAAAATTAGGGTTTTTAAAAGTTGGATTTTCCATTTTTGAAAATAGGCCAGCCACAAAACCAAAATGCTTCCCACCAAAAATGTGTTTCTTCCCACCAGAAATATCTCTTCCCACCAGAAATATCTCTTCCCAAAAAAAATATCTCTTCCCAGCAAAAATATCTCTTCCCAGCAAAAATATATCTCCCCAGCAAAAAATCTCTTCCCAGCAAAAATATCTCTTCCCAACAAAATAATGCCACAAAATGGAGTTTTATTAAACCTCTCCCTTAGCTCGCTCAAACGCGTCTGATGAGTAATAAGGAATTGTCTTAAAAGGTCACCTGTTACTTAAGACAATTTCATTTGGTAACATATCACCAAATTGGAACATTTCCTCAGTGTAAGGCCAATAACAACTTCTGGTCCTTCACATTTTGTTCCTCAAGGAACTTTACCAGTAATAAGTCGAGGTTCTGAAGCTTTGTTAAACGCTAAGCTTACTGAATTAACAGAGCTAGTGACTACTTACGAACAATTTGAATGCTACTATAGCTTCAAACATGTCCCAAGGTGCTAAGGTTTTAAAACCGGATTTTCGATTTAATGGTAATTTTGCAGAAGCGGCCAATTTCCTGTATCAATTAGACGGGTTTCATTTGCTACATTCCTTCCAGAAGTGATAATTCACGAAGTATAACCGCAACTACTCAGTATACCCAAGCCACGTCTAGTTCTAGTAGCTCTACTAAGCTAGTTTGCCATCCTGTAAGTGTTTCATTTATTTAGTACGGACATTCCCTACTGGCGCTTCCCATAATTTATTTCACTCTACATATGTAAATAGTCATTATCATAAATTATTATTACTAACACAAAAATTATTATTGTGTATAAATGCAACTACCCTAACGAACCTGGATAATAAAGAGATCATTATATGCAACCTAAATTTTGGTCTCCATTATTTCTTGACCCGGTAACCACAGCTTTTTAAGCCAATCAGTTATAGGGGATAAATAATTGGCGAGCTTGCCAGGAACCGAATATTTCGAGTGTTAGGTTAGATTAAATTAATTTAATATATTGCATAGCCTAGACTTAGAGCCGAAGTCTTTCGGATCGGACTTTTAGGCTTATCGGTTAGTGCTGACTTTTTCCCTTCCGATAATCCAGTTTGAACCATTTTTACAATGTGGCGCAATCGAAACAATGCACCCCCTGAGACGGACAGCGACTCGGACGCTTCCCCCGTGTTGGCTGCGGGAGCTTGTCGCTCAAATAGATTATCCAATCAGAGAGCCGCTAACGCTGGATCACGTGATACTCGCCGTATCGCAGCTAGACGCGCATTGTTGGAACAAAGCACTTCACAAAGTGAATTAGCCGCGCGTTTTAGCCAGTTGCGCCTCACTGACCCTATTGTTTCGAGCATCTCACCACCAACAATGTCCACTCCGCCCGTTTCTGTAAGTCAAACTGGTTATCCATTTTCTAATATTAATTCTAGAGTACCGCGAATTAGGTTTAGTACTATACAGACAGGTTTCAACCCCTTTTCTGTTGCGCCTTTACAAGCAAGGCTTACCACTAATAGGCATGCCAATGTTACTGTGCCTAGCTCTTATGTGAACGTTAGTACTAGGCCTATAACCAGTACTACCTAAGTGGTAGGACAACAGCCTGTGGTTACCACAAGTATTTATCCTTCCACAATTTCATTTGGTAACATATCACCAATTTGGAACATTATCTCAGTGTAAGGCCACCAACAACTTCTGGTCCTTCATATTTTTTCCTCAAGGAACTTCACCAGTAATAAGTCGGGGTTCTGTAGCTTTGTTAAACGCTAATCTTACTGAATTAACAGAGCTAGTGTCTACTTATGTAGGTTCCAGTACCACGAACAATTTGAATGCTACTATAGCTTCAAACATGTCCCAAGGTGCTAAGGTATTAAAACCGGTTTTTCGATTTAATGGTAATTTTGCAGAAGCGGCCAATTTCCTGTATCAATTAGACGGGTTTCATTTGCTACATTCCTTCCAGAAGTGATAATTCACGAAGTATAACCGCAACTACTCAGTATACCCAAGCCACGTCTAGTTCTAGTAGCTCTACTAAGCTAGTTTGCCATCCTGTAAGTGTTTCATTTATGTAGTACGGACATTCCCTACTGGCGCTTCCCCTAATTTATTTCCCTCTACATATGTAAATAGTCATTATCATAAATTATTATTACTAACACCAAAATTATTATTGTGTATAAATGCAACTACCCTAACGAACCTGGATAATAAAGAGATCATTATATGCAACCTAAATTTTGGTCTCCATTATTTCTTGACCCGGTAACCACAGCTTTTTAAGCCAATCAGTTATAGGGGATAAATAATTGGCGAGCTTGCCAGGAACCGAATATTTCGAGTGTTAGGTTAGATTAAATTAATTTAATATATTGCATAGCCTAGGCTTAGAGCCGAAGTCTTTCGGATCGGACTTTTAGGCTTATCGGTTAGTGCTGACTTTTTCCCCTCCGATAATCCAGTTTGAACCATTTTTACAATGTGGCGCAATCGAAACAATGCACCCCCTGAGACGGACAGCGACTCGGACGCTTCCCCCGTGTTGGCTGCGGGAGCTTGTCGCTCAAATAGATTATCCAATCAGAGAGCCGCTAGCGCTGGATCACGTGATACTCGCCGTATCGCAGCTAGACGCGCATTGTTGGAACAAAGCACTTCACAAAGTGAATTAGCCGCGCGTTTTAGCCAGTTGCGCCTCACTGACCCTATTGTTTCGAGCATCTCACCACCAACAATGTCCACTCCGCCCGTTTCTGTAAGTCAAACTGGTTATCCATTTTAATTCTAGAGTACCGCGAATTAGGTTTAGTACTATACAGACAGGTTTCAACCCCTTTTCTGTTGCGCCTTCACAAGCAAGGCTTACCACTAATAGGCATGCCAATGTTACTGTGCCTAGCTCTTATGTGAACGTTAGTACTAGGCCTATAACCAGTACTACTTAAGTGGTAGGACAGCAGCCTGTGGTTACCACAAGTATCTATCCTTCCGCAATTTCATTTGGTAACATATCACCAATTTGGAACATTTCCTCAGTGTAAGGCCACCAACAACTTCTGATCCCTCACATTTTGTTCCTCAAGGAACTTTACCAGTAATAAGTCGGGGTTCTGTAGCTTTGTTAAACGCTAAGCTTACTAAATTAACAGAGCTAGTGTCTACTTATGTAGGTTCCAGTACCACGAACATTTTGAATGCTACTATAGCTTCAAACATGTCCCAAGGTGCTAAGGTATTAAAACCGGATTTTCGATTTAATGGTAATTTTGCAGCAGCGGCCAATTTCCTGTATCAATTAGACGGGTTTCATTTGCTACATTCCTTCCAGAAGTGATAATAATCGAAGTATTACCGCAACTACTCAGTATACCCAAGCCACGTCTAGTTTTACACTGTTAGTGTAAAAAGTTCAGAATTGAACCTTTTCGGGTTCAAAGACATGCAACCCATTCTGAACATTAAAAGGCGCAAGGATGAACCTCAAAAAAAGGTTCAGTGAAGAACCGTAAAAAAAGGTTGAAATAAGCTCCCTCTATAGGTTCAAATGCGATCCGCCTAAAGGTTCAAATACGATCCGCCTAAAGGTTCAAATACGATCCGCCTATAGGTTCAAATACGATCCCTCTTCAGGTTCAAAAAAGTTCATTCTAAAGGTTCTAATCCGAACCATGGAAATATTTATGTATGAGCTTTTGAAAAGTTTAAATAGGAACAACTGACAGGTTGAAATAAAAGTCCTTGAATGGTAGAATACATAAGTAAAAACTTTTTATTCTGCACAAGATACAGATTACACTCTAACACCCAGAGTGTGAATTCACAATAATTTGAAAAGAGGCTGCGATGCGTTTTGGAGCATCAATTTTTAAAATTGCAAATTGCACGAACTCTAAAGTTCTCTTCATCTTAGAATTGTATTCTAAATTGAACACATAGTAACAGGAGAAGTTCACAGCTATGGCATGAAGTACATCACTACATTGAATTCTCTCCTCTCCTATTGTAAAACTAACTGGTTTAGTGAAATAAGTGTCGTGAACAACTCTGACCAAAGGGGTTGCTGATGCGTTATCCTTGGATAAGATATTTCAATGAGATGCATATTCAAAAAAATATAATCACAACTAGTTTCAAAACATGTACCTTTTCAGAAACCCAAGGATTTATTTCCTCATTGAATAAATAAGGCAAACCAACCATAGCTGCAGAGATCCTAACATCTAAATTTAATGAGGGTTGACTAATTTTTCAACAGTATAAATTAAAGTAATAAATAGTACCTTTAGTCTTTTCGCTACTTAAGGCATCACAGTAGTCATCCAATTTTTTGATAAAATGTTTCCTTTCGGCTTTTTACCAATTAAAGTTAAAATTTTCTCATGGTGAAGTTCAGCAAACTTCATAACATTTTTTTCTATGGGGCTACTAAGATTTGCCCGTCGGTTCATTTCTTTATACATCTGTAATATACGGAGCAGGACAATTTGGTCTCGCCGATTTGGTCTCGGTATTATTTGGTCTCGGGACTATTTGGTCTCGGGACTATTTAATATCGTGATTATTTGGTCTCGGTACTATTTGGTATCGTGATTATTTGGTTACCTAATTATTTGCCTCATTTTACAAAGCAATGGTCCCAATAATTCGTGCCACCTTTTCCAAAATATTCTCCTATTAATTAGTTCCCACCTTTTCCTAAATATTCTCCTATTAATTAGCTGCCACCTTTTCCAAAATATTCTGCTATTAATTAGCTGCCACCTTTTCTAAAACATTCTCCTACTAATTAGCTACCACCTTTTTAAAATCATTCTCCTACTAATTAGCTGCCACCTTTTCCAAAATATTCTCCTAATAGTTAGCTGCCACCTTTTCCTAAATATTCTCCTATTAATTAGCTGCCACCTTTTCCAAAATATTCTGCTATTAATTAGCTGCCACCTTTTCTAAAACATTCTCCTACTAATTAGCTACCACCTTTTTAAAATCATTCTCCTACTAATTAGCTGCCACCTTTTCCAAAATATTCTCCTAATAGTTAGCTGCCACCTTTTCCAGAATATTCTCCAATTAATTAGCTGCCACCTTTTCCTAAATATTCTCCTATTAATTAGCTGCCACCTTTTCCAAAATATTCTGCTATTAATTAGCTGCCAACTTTTCCAAAACATTCTCCTACTAATTAGCTGCCACCTTTTCCAAAATATTCTTCTAATAGTTAGCTGCCACCTTTTCCAAAATATTCTCCAATTAATTAGCTGCCACCTTTTCCAAAATATTCTCCTGTTAATTATCTGAAACCTTTTCCAAAATATTTCTATTATTGCTAATAAATTGTTCGTGGTAAGAGGCGGGCTTTTAATACTCATGTCAATAATCTTCTTACCCCCAAACAGTGTTGGGTTGGGTTAGGTCCCGAGACCCAATTATCCCGAGACCCAATTGTCCCGAGACCCAATTGTCCCGAGACCCAATTGTCCCGAGACCCAATTGTCCCGAGACCCAATTGTCCCGAGACCCAATTGTCCCGAGACCCAATTGTCCCGAGACCCAATTGTCCCGAGACCCATTTGTCCCGAGACGCAATTGTCCCGAGACCCATTTGTCCCGAGACCCAATTGTCCTGAGACCTAATTGTCCCGAGACCAAAACGGCGAGACCAAAACGGCGAGACCAAAACGGCGAGACCAAAACGGCGAGACCAAAACGGCGAGACCAAAACGGCGAGACCAAATTGTCGCGTACCGGTAATATAATTTAATTATATAAGAATTTATAATAGTTTTAAAATAATTTTCACCCACCTGTTTTTCACAAGTTAAAGTTGGAAATTGCGCAAAAATATCTGATATCAAGACATTTTCGTCAGCAGCTAGGGCTTCCCTATACACCAGAGTTACGGACATCTTTAGATCTATAGTGATATCATCTGGTTGACTTTTGCAACACTCTTCTTGGAGTTGGGAAATATGAGCTTTCACACTCTTTTCGTCTTCGCCACTATAATCACCATTTGACGGATTCTGTAGTAGAATATGTATATTAGATTAGTTTTATATTAAATATGATTTGTTTTCAAGCGGAAAGCATACCCCAATCCGTTTTCTCTTTGGTAAAATTGCATTCATATTTAAACCATCTGAATCGCCTGGTTGCGAGTCATCTGGTTGCCGATCTTTAGCTTTTTTATTTTTGTACCGAGGCTCCATGGTTTAATTCGCTATTTCCGAATCCCCAATTAGTGGAAATCTTTCATGGTTAAATTTATTTTTAGCGACTGCCACCATGTTGTCTGTGTAATAACAATTAGCATCATTAATATAATCCTAGTGACCATTGTTCTTACATATGCCTTTGTGAGTTGATGTGCGTTTCCGTGTTCATCACGATCACTCAAAAATTTGTGTTTTTGAATAAGTCTTTTTACAACTTCAATATATTGTTCATGTGAAGGATACCTGTAAATAGACATTATTATAACCAGGGAAAAAAAGCCTCTCCAATGGTATACAAGATCTTACTTCGTATAGCGGGACAAATCTTCATACAAAGTGTTTATGATTTTTGATCTCATCTTTCTTGAAAAGACATCTTCGTCTTTTTTGGAAATCATATTTTCAACGTCCACAGCAAACCTTGGCACAGAATACACAAGAGGAAATATCGGCCTCGTTTGCAAACTTGAACTATAAACAAAATTATTTGTAAAATATTGATTTCTGACATTTTCAATTGAGGTTAAATTATTTATAGCACCTTGAGCATCCATTAACTGATTCTACAGCTTCATTGTCGTTGATTTCAGGTGTACTGGGACTACATTCAACTGCCACGATGTCATCGGTTTGAGATTTAAGTGTAACTTTCAGACGTGAGCCATCGTCAGGTAATTCGTCTTCTACGTCCAACCAATCGTCATACTTAGTTTGAAAAACTTGTAACAAGAGGCTGTCGCTCGAGTTACTTATTTTGAATGAATTCAAAATATGCTCTTATAAATCAGAGTAATCAGCATTCTTTAACAGTTTTAGCAGTTTTTTGGACAAACCATAAGTAACATGGTACTCTGGCATCTATAAGAGGGAATTAACTAGTTATTTGAAGAAAAAACATAAAAACCGGAATTTTAAATATAATAAACATTCAAAGGAACACACATACAATATACGCAACATTTACAAATTAGTCCATTTGCTCAGACAGTGTCGTAGTGGAATATATAGCTTTCCATCTTTTGAATAGATTTCGAGAGAGTAGAAACCATTTCTTTCACAACCCGGTTCTATGATTTTCCAGTATTTCGCATCATATAGTTCATATGAGTTGTAATGACTGTTAAATCGGCTTGGAACAAAAACTCTTCCACAGAGAAGCCATATATTGCAACATTGTATGATATTTGTGATTTTGAAAAATAATGGGATATCTTCACTGTGCAATAGGTCCATGACTACAACTGTTTCTTTTTGGTATTTAACTCCGTTAAGTTGAAGCGTTGGCGATTGATAAAGGTTCTCAACAATTTTCGATGGATAATTAGCTTGCATGTGTAGTTTTACCTTTTCCAAAAGGCTTTTTGGTAACACTGAGTTCTTTATTAAAACTGATTTGCCGCCATCTATTGGATCTTGTATTAGACCGTTAAGTCCACTTAATTCATAACACTGCAGAGATTGGTGACGTTTAGCAGCTGTTCTTGGGACGTTAATGAAATTTCGGCACCGCTTAATAATTTCTTTAAAATATTGGTGCTTTGCTTCATATCTCATACACCACAATTTAATAAGAGGTCCGAATTCAGCCAATAGCCGTGAATAATGGATCAGATAGTGTAACTTGGGAATGAAAATATCTAATTCTTGTTCTACCGCTAATGCTAGGAAATCATCTATAATTATCTTAAGATATGGAAGCCAAGATTTTTCTACTAAGGGGGAACAAATAATTTCAATTATCTCGCTTAAAAGAAATATACACTTCCATGTCTCGTTTCCTTCACTAACTAAATCCCCAAACATTAACGGAAATAACTGAAACAAGCACTGCTTTTGGGAAGCTGAGCCACTTATATTCGATTTCCGTTGAATAACGTCGTCCGAGATGGTACTCGAAATTTTTGATTTGGTTATTGGCCCGTATTTGAAACTAAGAATTCTTTCGTTTATTAGTTTTAGAGTGAGAGATTCGTCCCTAATTAATTTAACTATTAAAACGCGGAGGAATTTTGGTACAATACCCTCGAAAGTAGTAGAGAAGTACCGAATTGGGGTCATGGCGTCATGTGGCAGATCTGCCACATGATCTGCCACCAGTAAATATGGTGTCAATGAATCAAACATGGCGCCCACAGCATTTTTTCTTCTTATGGCGCCAGTGAATCAAACATTTTTCTCACAATCCCGCTGTGACGTCAGTGAAACGCACATGACGTGTCTGGTGTCAGTGAATCAATCATGGCGTTAATGTTAGGCTTATGCGTCATATTACCTTTCGGACATATTGGTTCAAACGTATATGACGGTAGAACCGATATCGTAACTAACACTGTATTTAAGTTCAAGTGTACACAACTCTAAAAAATCTTGTAATACATTGAATTTAAATAATAAATATTCGAATTTAATACTTTTTCATTAACCTTAATATAAGCATATTTCAAATTTAATACTATTTATATTCAAATTTAATACTATTTCAACTTAATACTTCTAAATATAAACTTTAGAAATTATTTCAACTTAAACCAATTTCTCTTTATTGATAGACCAATTTCAAGGATAGGAAATGTAAATAAAGAGGTCGGTGAATGGGAATAGAGAAACTCGGATGGTAAATAAACGGCTTATGTCAATAATTAGAAATCATGATAAGCGCTTGTAGAAAGCGGTTAGTGTCGACATGGGATGATAGTTCGGATTGCAATGTTTGTTTATGCTACGAAACTTGTAAATAAACAAACTTGATTGAAACTTGGCGCGAATTTCGAAACATGGTGTGAATTTTCGAGTTGGCGTCAATGGGAAAACCCAAAGATTAAATGGACGACGCCAAGAGTACAAAAGCCCGGCACGTGCCCAAACTCACTCACTTTTGTTCCTGACTTCAGACGAGTTACAACCTGCTCCTTAGTTGCTTTACAGTATTTTTCAATACTTGGTAACATTTGCTGTTGCAGGTTATTTTGCAGAGGGTAAGAAAAAGTTTACGGGATAGTACCGAAATTACTTGTGATTTTTACAAGTACTTGCGATTTTTTTTACAAGTACTTGCGTATTTTTACAAGTACTTGCGATTTTTTCTGAGATTGTCCTTATCTCATTCATTCTTTGAGAATGTTTAAGTGTAATATTTGTGAGCGTTCCTACAAAGTGAACAGGGAGCTTTTGAGACATAAAAGGGTGAAACACGAGGGTGTTAAATACCCATGCTCGCAATGTCCGGCCGTTTATACCAGACTTGCGAATTTAACGTTACACGTGGCTACCCGAAACTCTACCCCTAAGGTACCTTTCCCCCTCGTGACCAATGCAGGTCCATCAACCTCTACCTTTGTTCCTCCTGTTGTCCCATTTTCGGGTCCATCAACCTCTACCTTTGTTCCTCCTGTTGTCCCATTCTTGGGTCCATCAACTTCTACCTTTGTTCCTCCTGTTATCCCATTCTCGGGTCCCTCAACCTCCACCTTTATCCCTCCTGAGACGCAGAGGCCGAAACGGTCCACGTCTGACCCATCCACTCCTGAGACGAAGCGGCCGAAACGGTTCACGTCCATCCCTATTCCTTCCCTAGATGAACTGTCCGACGATGAGAATCGTGCCCTGGACGCGTTCATGAACCGAGAGGAGGGTCTCATCAATGGATCTCTACTGGGAACTCCTCCACCTACCGTTTGCGAAAATCTGGATGAACTGTCCGACGATGGAAATCGTGCCCTGAACGAGTTCATGGACCAGGAGGATGACTTCCCAGCCCTTTCCAGCCAGGAGAACCGCGACATCCATCGCTTTATGGATCAGCAGGAGGGTGGCGGTGGCCAAGAGCAGGAGGAGGAGGTACCATTCGTTGCGTCACCGGAAGTTCCTCTTCACGATGAGCTAGAGGAACTGGAAGTACTCGGTAGGGCTATTTTTTGCGCACTTTTCACACCCGTAGCGACTGAGACAGACGTAGAGCTGTACGTGGGTAGACATAGGGCAGCGATTGAAAATTACTTACGTAATAAACTGGCTAGAGATAGAGGGATTAAGTGGTATTTAACTGTCAGGGCTCGCTACACCCGTCAGTAAGCCGACACTGACGAGGAAGTAGAAAATTTAATTTATCACAGAACCCGAAACCTTGCTATTTTGAGCCCCGACGTTATCCCCGCGCTGCGGAGCGGTTTGGTATTGACGACACTTTGTGTCGTTGGATATAATCCATGCTCACGTACCGTAGGGTGACGGCGTCTCTTCTCGGGGAATCCTTGGAGATCTCCTCCGACCGTGGCTGTCCTCAGGGAGGGGTTCTTTCCCCTCTTCTTTGGTGCCTGGTGGTGGATGAGCTGCTGGGCCGACTCGGGGAGGGGGGGTGTCACTGCTTTGGCTATGCGGATGACATCGCAGTGATTGTTACAGGGAGGTTCCCTGCAACTATCGCTGCACTGATGAAATCTGTCTTACATGAAGTTGAGGAATGGTGTAGGGAAGTTAACCTCACCGTCAATCCCAATAAGACTGTCCTTATACCGTTTACCCGGAAAAGGACTAATGACCTCTTCAATGATATTTCCTTCTTTGGACAGGTTTTAAAGAAGTCCTCCGAGGTCAAGTACCTTGGCGTGACCCTTGATGCCAAGCTTACTTGGAAATCCCATCTTGATCTGAGTATCAAGAAAGCCAAAATTCTATTTTGGCGTTTAAGGAGTTCAGTCAGCAAGTCCTGGGGTTTAAGCCCTAGCGCTGTAAACTGGATTTATACTAGGATCATCAGGCCAGTGGTCTCCTATGGAGCCCTTGTCTGGTGGCCCAGGGTTCGCCTTAAGACAGCCCAAGATGAACTACGCAAGCTTCAAAGGCTGGCGTGCATCGGTATCACGGGGTCCATGAGGACAGCCCCCACAGCCTCTCTGGAAATCCTTCTCAATATGCTTCCCCTTCACCTCTTTATTGAGGAAGAAGCTATTATGGGAGCCTGTAGGCTCAACAACCTCGGCTGGTGGAAGCCCAAGCACTGGGACTTCAGTCACACCAAGCTTTTCAGTGAGTACAGCAGTACTGAGCCATCACTTGCGATGGTCTCAGATAAGTCTGTTATATCACACCACTTCGACAAGCCCTTCAGCGTACACTTTCCCAGTCGCGCTGTTTGGGAGACCACCCCAGTCCTTGGAACTGGGGGGGAGTCCATCTGGTTCACGGACGGCTCTAAAACGGACTCTGGAGTTGGTGCCGGGGTCTACTGCTTGACCAAGAAGTTTGGTTTTTACGAGAGCCTTGGCAACTTTGCCAGCGTTTTTCAGGCGGAAATCATGGCCATTTGCTTATGTGCGGATTTCTGCAACAAGAAAAACTACCGCGGACGGACGATTCAGATTTATTCGGATAGTCAGGCCGCCCTCAAGGCGCTAAATCAGTGCCTTGTCGATTCTAGACTGGTGCTCAGCTGCCTGGATCTGCTGAGTTCTTTGGCTGCCCGCAACAAGGTTCAATTGCTGTGGGTGCCAGGGCACTGCGGATACCTGGGCAATGAGAGGGCTGATATGTATGCCAAAAGGGGGCTGAGGCGAAGTTCTTCGGACCTGAGCCTGCGGTTCCCATCCCCCATGGCATCATTCGCCATAGGATTCACTGCCGGATGTCTGCACTTCAACCGCAACTCTGGCTTGACATGGATGGGCAGAGACAAGCCAAGGAGTTTGTCCCGGGTCCTTCTATTACTAGGGCAAAGGAACTGCTTGCCCTTACCAAAAGCAAAATTAGGCTGGTCACCAGTCTCCTCACTGGACACTGCCGGCTGAATAGACACCTGCACCTACTGGGCATCGTTGATGACCCACTCTGTAGGTTCTGCCGGGAGGAAGAGGAAACCTCCTCCCATATCCTATGTTGCTGCGACTATCTCGCGGCCATGAGGTTTGAGCATTTCGATATGCATACTATGGAACCTCACCAGTTCTCTACTGTCTCGGTCAATCGGATTCTCCGATTCATCGAGGCGACAGGACTCTTCGCAGTCTAACCAGTTCGGGGCGCACAATATACCCTTGGTATCGGTGCTCGACGCGGCGACGCGTCACCCCCTTCAACAATAACAATATCCCCGGACAGATAGATTTTAGTATAACGACTCTGAAACGTTTAATGGAGGAGTACGAAGCGCAAGGTAGCGGGTGGGTTCTAGATAAAATTCTCTTCCTGCAAATTAATATCATAGCGTACCTCCCGCTTCACGGGGGTACGTACTTCGAAACCCCTAAAAATCTCCTAGCTAAGAGGGCCCTATTAAATGTGCGAAATACGGACAATAATTGTTTCTCATGGTCAATTTTGGCACATTTACACCCTGTTAACCATGGGAACAACCCCGATCGTGTAGAAAAGTACCTAGAGTATAGTAACGAATTGGACATGGCCGGTATTACGTTCCCCGTGGAAGTAAATACCGGTAAATTAGAGAATTTCGAACGGGTGAATAACCTTTCGATTAATGTATTCGGATACGAGAAAGAGGTCTTCCCCCTTTACGTGAGTTCCAACAG